>NW_028276484.1:0-187500 GCF_052056855.1 Sturnus vulgaris | reverse complement strand
AAACTAAAAGTCTGGTGCAGCAGTAGAACGTTTCTGGCTCCCGGGGAGTAAATATTGGTATTTAAATTTTAAATGTTTATTTACTTCCCGGGAGCCAGAAAGTTTCTACTGCTGCTTTTTTTATAAATCTAGAAACTAAATATAGATAGAAGAGAGAAAGAAGAAGAAGAGAGAGAGAGAGAAAGAAGAAGAAGAGAGAGAGAGAAAAAGAAGAAGAGAGAGAGAGAGAAAGAAGAAGAAGAGAGAGAGAAAGAAGAAGAAGAGAGAGAGAAGAGAATCAGAGAAAGAAGAGAATCAGAGAAACAGAAGAGACACAGAAAAACAAGAACAGAGACACAGAGAGAAACAAGAACAGAGACACAGAGAGAGAAACAAGAACACAGACAGAGAGAGAAACAAGAACAGAGACACAGAGAGAGAAACAAGAACACAGAGAGAGAAACAAGAACAGAGACACAGAGAGAGAAACAAGAACAGAGACACAGAGAGAAACAAGAACAGAGACACAGAGAGAAACAAGAACAGAGACACAGAGAGAGAAACAAGAACACAGACAGAGAGAGAAACAAGAACAGAGACACAGAGAGAGAAACAAGAACACAGACAGAGAGAGAAACAAGAACAGAGACACAGAGAGAGAAACAAGAACAGAGACACAGAGAGAAACAAGAACAGAGACACAGAGAAACAAGAAGAGAATCAGAGAGAAAAAGAACAGAGACAGAGAGAGAAACAAGAACAGAGACACAGAGAGAAACAAGAACACAGACAGAGAAAAACAAGAACAAAGACACAGAGAGAAACAAGAACAGAGACGCAGAGAGAAACAAGAACAGAGACACAGAGAGAGAAACAAGAACACAGACAGAGAGAGAAACAAGAACAGAGACACAGAGAGAGAAACAAGAACACAGAGAGAGAAACAAGAACAGAGACACAGAGAGAAACAAGAACAGAGACACAGAGAGAAACAAGAACAGAGACACAGAGAGAGAAACAAGAACACAGACAGAGAGAGAAACAAGAACAGAGACACAGAGAGAGAAACAAGAACACAGACAGAGAGAGAAACAAGAACAGAGACACAGAGAGAGAAACAAGAACAGAGACACAGAGAGAAACAAGAACAGAGACACAGAGAAACAAGAAGAGAATCAGAGAGAAAAAGAACAGAGACAGAAACAAGAACAGAGACACAGAGAGAAACAAGAACACAGACAGAGAAAAACAAGAACAAAGACACAGAGAGAAACAAGAACAGAGACGCAGAGAGAAACAAGAACAGAGACACAGAGAGAGAAACAAGAACACAGACAGAGAGAGAAACAAGAACAGAGACACAGAGAGAGAAACAAGAACAGAGACACAGAGAGAAACAAGAACAGAGACACAGAGAAACAAGAAGAGAATCAGAGAGAAAAAGAACAGAGACAGAGAGAGAAACAAGAACAGAGACACAGATAGAAACAAGAACAGAGACACAGAGAGAGAAACAAGAACACAGACAGAGAGAGAAACAAGAACAGAGACACAGAGAGAGAAACAAGAACAGAGACACAGAGAGAAACAAGAACAGAGACACAGAGAAACAAGAAGAGAATCAGAGAGAAAAAGAACAGAGACAGAGAGAGAAACAAGAACAGAGACACAGAGAGAAACAAGAACAGAGACACAGAGAGAGAAACAAGAACACAGACAGAGAAAAACAAGAACAAAGACACAGAGAGAAACAAGAACAGAGACACAAAGAGAGAAACAAGAAGAGAAACAGAGAGAAAAAGAACAGAGACAGAGAGAGAAACAAGAGGAAAAACAGAGAGAAAAAGAAGAGGAGAATCAGAGAGAGAAAAATAACTAAATCACACCAAATAAAGACAGGAGCCGGAGGGGGGGCGGGGAGGGAAAGGGGTATCTTTATTCGGGGTGATTTCTGGTGACGGATTGAATTGTTTTATTTACGGCGCAGCAAAACAATGTGTACAAAGGCACGTTCGGATACAAATTCGATTACAAATACGATCTTTCGACTCGGACTCAAACTCGCGCTCGCTTTCCTCTCCACGCCTACGGTGCACCGTGGCCATCGGTGTCCTCGGGAACGTGGTTCCCGGGAGTCTCAAAAATCGTCCTGCCTGACGAAAACCCCGGTCCCTGGACGGTCCGCGCCCTAACTTTGGCGATGAACTTCGCCTCGCGGACCGGCCGGGACCGAGGAAAAAAAAAACCCAGCCGGGGGGGAAAAAAAAAAAAACCCCCGGCTGGGGATTTTTTATTCTAAATTTAAAAATGAGTTGAAAATCCTGAAAGGCAAAAGTCACACGCGATAGGTTAGAACACGTCATCACGCACGCTCCCACGCACGCACGCTCGCAAACTCTCACGTGCGGACGTGGCCGCGCTCTTTTCGACTTACCTGCCGACCGGAACCCTTACTTGAAATGGCACGCTAAAGAGGATGCCGCCGGCGATCTTCGTCCGCCGCTCTTCGACATCGGACGCTATATTCCGGGAAAGAACGGTGGCGTCGGAGATCGCTGAGACCGATCCGCCTCGGGGACCTACGAGACAAGCATTGCTAAAGTATCGATTATGGCTAGATTTGTTTATACAAGAAACCCACAACAGAAGCGGCACGCTAAAAACCCGTGACTCTTTCGACGCGGACTCAAACTCACGCTCGCTTGCATCTCCACGCCTACGGTGCACCGTGGCCATCGGTGTCCTCGGGAACGTGGTTCCCGGGAGTCTCAAAAATCGTCCTGCCTGACGAAAACCCCGGTCCCTGGACGGTCCGCGCCCTAACTTTGGCGATGAACTTCGCCTCGCGGACCGGCCGGGACCGAGGAAAAAAAAACCCAGCCGGGGGGAAAAAAAAAAAAACCCCCCGGCTGGGGATTTTTTATTCTAAATTTAAAAATGAGTTGAAAATCCTGAAAGGCAAAAGTCACACGCGATAGGTTAGAACACGTCATCACGCACGCTCCCACGCACGCACGCTCGCAAACTCTCACGTGCGGACGTGGCCGCGCTCTTTTCGACTTACCTGCCGACCGGAATCCTTACTTGAAATGGCACGCTAAAGAGGATGCCGCCGGCGATCTTCGTCCGCCGCTCTTCGACATCGGACGCTATATTCCGGGAAAGAACGGTGGCGTCGGAGATCGCTGAGACCGATCCGCCTCGGGGACCTACGAGACAAGAGGCGGTGGCCGAGTGGTTACTTACTTGAGAGCCAGAGTTATCCCCACATATTGTCTACCAAGAGCCCCAGAGAAAAGAGAGGAACAATAAAGTTTTCTAACTGATCTACCTAAAAGCAACTATGTGCCAGGGCAGGGCAGCTCCAAGCATAATCACAGCGACAAGCGATACAATGCAATACAGTACGATACAATACAGGCACAGGCAAAGGAAATGCAGTGAACTACAACACAGGCAAAGGAAATGCAGTGGATTGCAACACAGGCAAAGGAAATGCAGTGGATTACAACACAGGCAAGGAAATGCAGTGTTTTACAACACAGGCAAGGAAATGCAGTGTTTTACAACACAGGCAAGGAAATGCAGTGATTTACAACACAGAGAAAGGAAATGCAGTGGATTACAACACAGGCAAAGGAAATGCAATGGATTACAACACAGGCAAAGGAAATGCAGTGATTTACAACACAGGCAAAGGAAAAGCAGTGATTTACAACACAGGCAAAGGAAATGCAATGGATTACAACACAGGCAAGGAAATGCAGTGATTTACAACACAGGCAAAGGAAATGCAGTGATTTACAACACAGGCAAAGGAAATGCAATGGATTACAACACAGGCAAGGAAATGCAGTGATTTACAACACAGGCAAAGGAAATGCAATGGATTACAACACAGGCAAGGAAATGCAGTGGATTACAACACAGGCAAAGGAAAAGCAGTGATTTACACCACAGGCAAGGAAATGCAGTTATTTACAACACAGGCAAAGGAAATGCAATGGATTACAACACAGGCAAAGGAAATGCAGTGATTTACAACACAGGCAAAGGAAATGCAGTGATTTACAAGACAGGCAAAGGAAATGCAATGGATTGCAACACAGGCAAAGGAAATGCAGTGGATTACAACACAGGCAAAGGAAATGCAGTGATTTACAAGACAGGCAAAGGAAATGCAATGGATTGCAACACAGGCAAAGGAAATGCAGTGGATTACAACACAGGCAAAGGAAATGCAGTGATTTACAAGACAGGCAAAGGAAATGCAATGGATTGCAACACAGGCAAAGGAAATGCAATGGATTACAACACAGGCAAAGGAAATGCAGTGATTTACAACACAGGCAAAGGAAATGCAATGGATTACAACACAGGCAAGGAAATGCAGTGATTTACAACACAGGCAAAGGAAATGCAATGGATTACAACACAGGCAAGGAAATGCAGTGATTTACAACACCGGCAAGGAAATGCAGTTATTTACAACACAGGCAAAGGAAATGCAATGGATTACAACACAGGCAAGGAAATGCAGTGATTTACAACACAGGCAAAGGAAATGCAATGGATTGCAACACAGGCAAGGAAATGCAGTGATTTACAACGCAGGCAAAGGAAATGCAGTGAATTACAACGCAGGCAAAGGAAATGCAATGGATTGCAACACAGGCAAAGGAAATGCAGTGATTTACAACACAGGCAAAGGAAATGCAGTGAATTACAACACAGGCAAAGGAAATGCAATGGATTACAACACAGGCAAGGAAATGCAATGGATTACAACACGGGCAAAGGAAATGCAGTGGATTACAACACAGGCAAGGAAATGCAGTGATTTACAACACGGGCAAAGGAAATGCAATGGATTACGACGCGGGCGAAGGAGACGCGATGCGATACGGGCGGATACAGCCCTAGATGGGCGAGTGATGATGACATGTAACTCCTTACAGAAAGGTAATGCAAAAGCTATTAAGAGGACACTCGAGAAGATCGTAAACCGACGAAATGAAGAGACGACCGCCGAGTCGACGTGGAGATAGGGACGAGATGGAAGGCGGGCTCCCAGCGCCGGTAGACCCACGACGACGTCAAGACGAGGAAAAGACCGACGACGCGAAACGAGCTAGAAAGCGGACGGGGTTCGGAACTGCCCTGCCCGGCAAAGGCTTCGATGAAGATGAGGATAAACCCTCTGCCTTTACCTCCAAAGGGAACATCCCGCTACAGCCCTCTCCTCTAAGCTAACTTCAAATTTCCTCCTGTCACCTTAAAGGCTTTTCCCTTTCTCCCCACCACCGGCCCCGACACTTATCTTTAGAAAGATGAGGGGACAAAATCCATCCTCGGTACGCGTGGGCGCCGTGGAAGTCGAGACCTCCTCCGCGTCCTCTTCGGTGCGGCCGTTTCCAAACTGCCTCCTCCGAGTGCCTAAGATGACAAAACAGTAAATATGACTCTCTCGCTCGAGCGGAGTAATCCCCGGGAATACTTTGCACAGCTTCCCCGGCTCACCTCACATCTTCTTTCGGCTCCCGTAAGGGGTCCCTGGCCACGGACCGGATCCGGCCACATCTAAAATGAAGTTAACACAAAAGTCAAAGCCCCGCAAGAGAGCTCTACGGCTCCCAACATCCCGGGTCGGTCTGCAGATATAGCCTAAAGCACAACTACACCCGGCGTCCCAAATTGCGAGTCCCCGGGACTCGTCCTCCGGGATCTATGCCCGAACTAGGCGGCAGGGCAGAGCAGCTCCGGGCCGAATATGTGCAGGCACCCGTGACACGGGACTGGACGAACGAGGGGACGACACGGGGAGGAAAAGACACTCGGGGGGAAGAATGACCCCGAGGACCGAGAGGATGCAAAAGAAGATGACCGAGAGGAGACCGAGAGCCAGCCGATGAGCCTGGAAAAAGATGCTAGCACGATGATTTATCGCAAAAAGAGCAAAGATGGATGCCTGAGAATCCAGGGGTCACGATGCTCCCCCTATGTTTTCAAAGTCCTAATTCCTTGTAATGGACCTGTGAGGGCTAGGGCTGTCAATACAGCTCAGAACAAGACCTGAAAAGACAGACCGGATGCTACTATTGAGAGATAAGATTCTGATATCTGAGCTCCCCGGCCGAAAATTAAAAGGCGCTGGCACCTGGCCGATGAATACAGAGATCGGAGATGTTAAGAGGGACCCCGGGGATTCCGGGATGCCCCTCAAAGGGCTAGAGAAAAACAGGTGCGACATAAGACAGACAAAAGACACGAAAAGCACGAGAGACAAGTGACGCAACACCCACGGAGACTGCTCTGCCCTGCGTGCCTCGGCGCTGCGATCAAACGGATCATCTTTATGGGGCCTAAGGGGCCGCTTCCTGGACGTCCCCATCTGCAAATCTGCCTCCGAGATCCCCCCTAAAATGTCCACACCCACCACCTCGCTCCCACCCCCTATGTGTTGGCAGCCCTCCACTTATCTCTCCGAAGTCCGGGGATGAGAATCCGGGTCTGCTGGGAAGGAAGGAGGCCCCGCCCTCTGGGAGGTTCCTGCGGTCACCGGGCTGATGTTTCCGAGTCAGCTAGAATAAAGAAAAGGAAATATCACAGCTGGTGCTAAGAAACTCATTGGCCAAAACCTGACAATTCCCTTACTCACCGTGTCCCGAGAAAGCCCGGGTCTTCGGGACATAAGCTTCGACAGCTCTCAGAGGCTGAAGCCACCGTCAGAGGGTATGCCTGGCTTAAGAAGAGAGAAAGTGATGAGGCGTGGCTGAAAATGGAGTTGACCCACCCTCCTCCTCCCGACATCCCGGTCTCACCGCAAGTCCTCTGCCTTTGTGGAAGGCACGCCGGATGGCACCCTCAAAAAGGAGAAGGTGAAGGCTTCATCACAGACTCCTGTAATGCTTTTAGAGGGGTCTTCAGAGCACTGAACCAGGTCTGGCAGCCAGCTCCCGAGGAGGTGTCAGCTTCAAGTGAGTGCACTGCTAAAAAACACAAATAAAGTAATGGATAGTGAGAGCTGCACCTGAAATTGAGACCTGACTAAAAGAAACTACTCTGCCCACAGGTCACAGCTCACCTCGTCCACATGAACTTGTCTGCTGATATCCATCTTGAACTGCTGAAGAAAGCACTAAGAACAATACTGTAACACAGTCACCTTTTATGCTTCCACTGCAAATACAGTGACTGACCTCCAGGGGGAGCCCCCTCCCAGAGGATGGGCCCTCTGACTCCGATTTAATCCATCTGCATCTGAAAGGAAGTAAGGACAAAAGTCAGAGCCCTGCAGGAGACATTAAGACCACTACACATCCTGGCTCACTCTACAGATAACACCTAGAGCACAACTACACCCCCCATCTCAGATTGCGAGTCCCCGGGACTCGTCCTCCGGGATCTATTCCCGAACTAGGCGGCAGGGCAGAGCAGCTCCGGGCCGAATATGTGCAGGCACCCGTGACACGGGACTGGACGAACGAGGGGACGACACGGGGAGGAAAAGACACTCGGGGGGAAGAATGACCCCGAGCACCGAAAGGATGCAAAAGAAGATGACCGAGAGGAGACCGAGAGCCAGCCGATGAGCCTGGAGGAAGATGCTAGCACGATGATTTATCGCAACGAGAGCAAAGATGGATGCCTGAGAATCCTGGGGTCACGATGCTCCCCCTATGTTTTCAAAGTCCTAATTCCTTGTAATGGATCTGTGAGGGCTAGGGCTGTCAATACAGCTCAGAACAAGACCTGAAAAGACAGACCGGATGCTACTATTGAGAAATAAGATTCTGATATCTGAGCTCCCCGGCCGAAAATTAAAAGGCGCTGGCACCTGGCCGATGAATATAGAGATCGGAGAGGTTAAGAGGGACCCCGGGGATTCCGGGATGCCCCTCAAAGGGCTAGAGAAAAACAGGTGCGACATAAGACAGACAAAAGACACGAAAAGCACGAGGGACAAGTGACGCAACACCCACGGAGACTGCTCTGCCCTGCGTGCCTCGGCGCTGCGATCAAACGGATCATCTTTATGGGGCCTAAGGGGCCGCTTCCTGGACGTCCCCATCTGCAAATCTGCCTCCGAGATCCCCCCTAAAATGTCCACACCCACCACCTCGCTCCCACCCCCTATGTGTTGGCAGCCCTCCACTTATCTCTCCGAAGTCCGGGGATGAGAATCCGGGTCTGCTGGGAAGGAAGGAGGCCCCGCCCTCTGGGAGGTTCCTGCGGTCACCGGGCTGATGTTTCCGAGTCAGCTAGAATAAAGAAAAGGAAATATCACAGCTGGTGCTAAGAAACTCATTGGCCAAAACCTGACAATTCCCTTACTCACCGTGTCCCGAGAAAGCCCGGGTCTTCGGGACATAAGCTTCGACAGCTCTCAGAGGCTGAAGCCACCGTCAGAGGGTATGCCTGGCTTAAGAAGAGAGAAAGTGATGAGGCGTGGCTGAAAATGGAGTTGACCCACCCTCCTCCTCCCGACATCCCGGTCTCACCGCAAGTCCTCTGCCTTTGTGGAAGGCACGCCGGATGGCACCCTCAAAAAGGAGAAGGTGAAGGCTTCATCACAGACTCCTGTAATGCTTTTAGAGGGGTCTTCAGAGCACTGAACCAGGTCTGGCAGCCAGCTCCCGAGGAGGTGTCAGCTTCAAGTGAGTGCACTGCTAAAAAACACAAATAAAGTAATGGATAGTGAGAGCTGCACCTGAAATTGAGACCTGACTAAAAGAAACTACTTCTGCCCACAGGTCACAGCTCACCTCGTCCACATGAACTTGTCTGCTGATATCCATCTTGAACTGCTGAAGAAAGCACTAAGAACAATACTGTAACACAGTCACCTTTTATGCTTCCACTGCAAATACAGTGACTGACCTCCAGGGGGAGCCCCCTCCCAGAGGATGGGCCCTCTGACTCCGATTTAATCCATCTGCATCTGAAAGGAAGTAAGGACAAAAGTCAGAGCCCTGCAGGAGACATTAAGACCACTACACATCCGGCTCACTCTACAGATAACACCTAGAGCACAACTACACCCCCCATCTCAGATTGCGAGTCCCCGGGACTCGTCCTCCGGGATCTATGCCCGAACAAGGCGGCAGGGCAGAGCAGCTCCGGGCCGAATAAGTGCAGGCACCCGTGACACGGGACTGGACGAACGAGGGGACGACACGGGGAGGAAAAGACACTCGGGGGGAAGAATGACCCCGAGGACCGAGAGGATGCAAAAGAAGATGACCGAGAGGAGACCGAGAGCCAGCCGATGAGCCTGGAGGAAGATGCTAGCACGATGATTTATCGCAACGAGAGCAAAGATGGATGCCTGAGAATCCTGGGGTCACGATGCTCCCCCTATGTTTTCAAAGTCCTAATTCCTTGTAATGGATCTGTGAGGGCTAGGGCTGTCAATACAGCTCAGAACAAGACCTGAAAAGACAGACCGGATGCTACTATTGAGAAATAAGATTCTGATATCTGAGCTCCCCGGCCAAAAATTAAAAGGCGCTGGCACCTGGCCGATGAATACAGAGATCGGAGAGGTTAAGAGGGACCCCGGGGATTCCGGGATGCCCCTCAAAGGGCTAGAGAAAAACAGGTGCGACATAAGACAGACAAAAGACACGAAAAGCACGAGGGACAAGTGACGCAACACCCACGGAGACTGCTCTGCCCGGCGTGCCTCGGCGCTGCGATCAAACAGATCATCTTTATGGGGCCTAAGGGGCCGCTTCCTGGACGTCCCCATCTGCAAATCTGCCTCCGAGATCCCCCCTAAAATGTCCACACCCACCACCTCGCTCCCACCCCCTATGTGTTGGCAGCCCTCCACTTATCTCTCCGAAGTCCGGGGATGAGAATCCGGGTCTGCTGGGAAGGAAGGAGGCCCCGCCCTCTGGGAGGTTCCTGCGGTCACCGGGCTGATGTTTCCGAGTCAGCTAGAATAAAGAAAAGGAAATATCACAGCTGGTGCTAAGAAACTCATTGGCCAAAACCTGACAATTCCCTTACTCACCGTGTCCCGAGAAAGCCCGGGTCTTCGGGACATAAGCTTCGACAGCTCTCAGAGGCTGAAGCCACCGTCAGAGGGTATGCCTGGCTTAAGAAGAGAGAAAGTGATGAGGCGTGGCTGAAAATGGAGTTGACCCACCCTCCTCCTCCCGACATCCCGGTCTCACCGCAAGTCCTCTGCCTTTGTGGAAGGCACGCCGGATGGCACCCTCAAAAAGGAGAAGGTGAAGGCTTCATCACAGACTCCTGTAATGCTTTTAGAGGGGTCTTCAGAGCACTGAACCAGGTCTGGCAGCCAGCTCCCGAGGAGGTGTCAGCTTCAAGTGAGTGCACTGCTAAAAAACACAAATAAAGTAATGGATAGTGAGAGCTGCACCTGAAATTGAGACCTGACTAAAAGAAACTACTTCTGCCCACAGGTCACAGCTCACCTCGTCCACATGAACTTGTCTGCTGATATCCATCTTGAACTGCTGAAGAAAGCACTAAGAACAATACTGTAACACAGTCACCTTTTATGCTTCCACTGCAAATACAGTGACTGACCTCCAGGGGGAGCCCCCTCCCAGAGGATGGGCCCTCTGACTCCGATTTAATCCATCTGCATCTGAAAGGAAGTAAGGACAAAAGTCAGAGCCCTGCAGGAGACATTAAGACCACTACACATCCGGCTCACTCTACAGATAACACCTAGAGCACAACTACACCCCCCATCTCAGATTGCGAGTCCCCGGGACTCGTCCTCCGGGATCTATGCCCGAACAAGGCGGCAGGGCAGAGCAGCTCCGGGCCGAATAAGTGCAGGCACCCGTGACACGGGACTGGACGAACGAGGGGACGACACGGGGAGGAAAAAACACTCGGGGGGAAGAATGACCCCGAGCACCGAAAGGATGCAAAAGAAGATGACCGAGAGGAGACCGAGAGCCAGCCGATGAGCCTGGAGGAAGATGCTAGCACGATGATTTATCGCAACGAGAGCAAAGATGGATGCCTGAGAATCCTGGGGTCACGATGCTCCCCCTATGTTTTCAAAGTCCTAATTCCTTGTAATGGATCTGTGAGGGCTAGGGCTGTCAATACAGCTCAGAACAAGACCTGAAAAGACAGACCGGATGCTACTATTGTGAGATAAGATTCTGATATCTGAGCTCCCCGGCCGAAAATTAAAATGCGCTGGCACCTGGCCGATAAATATAGAGATCGGAGAGGTTAAGAGGGACCCCGGGGATTCCGGGATGCCCCTCAAAGGGCTAGAGAAAAACAGGTGCGACATAAGACAGACAAAAGACACGAAAAGCACGAGGGACAAGTGACGCAACACCCACGGAGACTGCTCTGCCCTGCGTGCCTCGGCGCTGCGATCAAACAGATCATCTTTATGGGGCCTAAGGGGCCGCTTCCTGGACGTCCCCATCTGCAAATCTGCCTCCGAGATCCCCCCTAAAATGTCCACACCCACCACCTCGCTCCCACCCCCTATGTGTTGGCAGCCCTCCACTTATCTCTCCGAAGTCCGGGGATGAGAATCCGGGTCTGCTGGGAAGGAAGGAGGCCCCGCCCTCTGGGAGGTTCCTGCGGTCACCGGGCTGATGTTTCCGAATCAGCTAGAATAAAGAAAAGGAAATATCACTGCTTGTGCTAAGAAACTCATTGGCCAAAACCTGACAATTCCGTTACTCACCGTGTCCAGAGAAAGCCCGGGTGTTCGGGACATAAGCTTCGACAGCTCTCAGAGGCTGAAGCCACCGTCAGAGGGTATGCCTGGCTTAAGAAGAGAGAAAGTGATGAGGCGTGGCTGAAAATGGAGTTGACCCACCCTCCTCCTCCCGACATCCCGGTCTCACCGCAAGTCCTCTGCCTTTGTGGAAGGCACGCTGGATGGCACCCTCAAAAAGGAGAAGGTGAAGGCTTCATCACGGACTCCTGTAATGCTTTTAGAGGGGTCTTCAGAGCACTGAACCAGGTCTGGCAGCCAGCTCCCGAGGAGGTGTCAGCTTCAAGTGAGTCGAAAAAATCTCAAGTGCAGTACCGGACGCTACCTGGAATTTCCGGAAGTTGTGTTCCTCCTAAAAAAACAAAACCGAAAGCTCTTTACCACCTCTGAACACACAACCCAAAATCATTGATGCAAATACTCACTGGTTTTGATGCTGTTTTCTTCACTAAATCTTCAAAGCCTTTGCTGCTTTAGATACCTAAAAGCATTTCCTGAAAACAAGCTGAGATAAGGAAAAACAGCCTCTTCACAGAAGTGGCAGGAGAGCCCTTATCCTAGCTGATCCCTGAGAGGGAATGAAGGCCCTCAGCAAAACCTGGGGTTAATATACCCCTGATTGGGCCCCGCCTGGCACACCCAGGAAGAGGAGGAGCAAATCCCACCAGGGATAAAAGGCCTCAGAAGAGCTGCAGCTGTTTGGCTCTCCTGACTTGAATTCAAGAGGAGGAAATTCAAGGAGAAAAAGGTGAGTCTTTTCTCAATATAAAAGAAAAGTTTTCAGGGAAATGAAAGCACTTTCCTTTGGGCAACAACTGCTTTGAGAAAAAGGGCAGAAATCAGGTCAGAAATAAAACTTTGTGTTTCATCAGCATAGCTAAATAACTCAGGTAATTTATTAAGCTGCATAATTGCCCCTTAGCAATTGCTAAGCAGTGCAGCAAATGTGACTAAGCAGTTGGGACTAGAAAGGAATGAGATGAATGGCCTAAGTCTCACAGACACCTCCATTTAGGGTTATCTATATTATAAATAGAAACAGTAAAAATGAAAATTCTCTGTGAAGCAAAACTCACCCCCAGTTCCCCAGTCTTCAGTTGGGAACAGTTGTTTCACGTTCCAAAGGCAGCAAGGCTCGTAAGTGACGGCGGCTCGGGCGTGAGCGAAATGCCGATTCCTTCAGAATTTTAGCAAGCGGAAGCAAAGCCGTAAATGGCGACTGTGGGCCTTTTCCCCGTGAAACTAAACTCATCCTCCCG
This sequence comes from Sturnus vulgaris, assembly GCF_052056855.1. Lineage (NCBI taxonomy): Eukaryota > Metazoa > Chordata > Aves > Passeriformes > Sturnidae > Sturnus > Sturnus vulgaris. Next base: position 174,531 of record NW_028276484.1, on the reverse strand, counting down.
GTTTGCTAATATGAGTTCGGGGGAGTCGTTTGTCGCTCCAAAGTCATCGAGGGTTCTAAACGGTGGCTAAACGAGTCAGAGAGAAATCCCGATCGGTTTGAAATTTTAGCGGGCAGAAGCCCGGTCTCGGGCACGGGCCCTGGACGAGAACATCGGCGCTTTTCTCTCTGAAACAAAACTCACGTTCCCAGTTTCCCCATGCGAGTTTGGAGGAGGTGTTCGTCACACCAAAGACGGCCGAGTTTCTAATCGGCGGCAGCTCGGGTCCGGCACGAATCCCGATCCGTGCGGCGTTTTAGCTCGGTCTCGGGGGGCAGGGCCCCGGACGCGAACGGTGGCCTATTTGTCTGTGAAATAAACCTCGCTTCACCGGTTTCGTAACGCCTATTTAGAGGAGGCTTTCGGCACTCGAGGAATAGCCGGGGTTTTAAGCGGTGGCACTTTGCGTCGGAGAAATGCCGGTCCGATCGGCATTGTAGCGTGAAACATCTCGGTCCTGGGCACGGAGAGCTGGAGACGAATGGCGGTCCTTTTCCCTGTGAAAAAATCCTCGCTTCCCCAGTCTCCCGGTATCGGTTTTGAGAAGGCTTTGGTGGCTCCAAAGGGAGCCGGGGTTCTAAGTGGCCGCAGCTTGTGTCCGGCAGAAATCCCGATCCGTTCGGCATTTTGGCGGGCGGAATCTCGGTCTCGTGCGCGGAGCGCCGGGCCCAAATGGTAGCCCTTTTCCCCGTGAAACAAAAATCCCTCCCGTCATCTTGACGGAGGCCGTGCCCGAGACCGAGACGCGGGACTCTATGATCCGAGTGATAAAAAGCACTTTCTTGTTCTGACTGCGCCTTAAATACCGTTATAAATGTTCACAGGCAAGCGCTTGCGATTGCTTGAAAGTTCAGGTTGCTCAGCTCTCTGACCAATAGCTCCTGCAGCTCGGTTTGGGACACATCGGTCAAATCCTTATCTATCTCCGATTCTGTCCGGCAGTAGATTTTGCCATTCGTTGTGCCGTAGAGGGCTTTGTTCCCTAGCGTTGCGGGGCTAGCGCTCGTAAAGGCAAAATCCTGGCGTACGGTTCTTGAACCGTGTGAGTGTGTCCTGATCGTGAGAGCGAGTGGGAAAGAGAGCTCGTTTGAGATGTGCTTTTAGCAGGAAGCGAGTGGGAGTTTGGACCCGCGGTTCAGTTCTCGGGCGACTGAAACGGCCGGGGAAAAACGAGGCGAGTGGGGTGCGTGAAACCCTTAAAAACTCCCTCCCTGCTGTTACCGTGGTGCGTGCGTTGTGGTTACCAGAGACAGTATATTCACTCTAACTGTATTTCTGAGGCAATACTGCCTTTTGACTTGTGCAAAAAGTTATAAGGGAAGCACAGCCCGAGTGAAAGAGTTTATTAGGAAATGAGGCATGAATATGATTTTAAGTACAGAGGCTGTGTTTGCAGATTGTTGAAATCAGAATAAGAGCAGCGTCAGTGTAAGGATCCAATCTAACCGGATGAATAGAAGCAATTCCTTTACCTCAGTGGTTTGGGCTTGACCCACGGGAGTTTGTGAATTCAGTGAACTAGTGGACAGACAGGAGGAATAAGAGAACATATTTTAAAAGTTTATATCGGACATCTGCTGGAGGACTTGTGGCTTTGGATTGGGAGCTGTGGAAAATTTAGAGAGTTAAGAAAGAGTGAATGAAATAGCTTGTATTTGTAAGAATTTTCCTGCAGTTTTTGGTGCATCTAGAGGTTGGCCTCGTGCCTGGGTGCTATTACTATCGTTCTTCTGCTAACCAGCACAGTAAATGTAAACAACAGCTCCTTGATGGAGCTGGTAAGTGGAAAGTTACATTTAGTACCCGAGCTGTGGGCTGTAAGAAAAAGTCTAGGAAAGGATTGCAAGGATCTTGTCTTGCTGAGTGAAAAGCAGGACAAGAAGCAAAGGACAAGATAATAAGAACTAAAGCAGAGGTACCGGTTTTGTTAAGGAGGGATGACGGGAACTAACCAGAGTAAAGAGATCCCTAAAACCAGTCCTTTGGGGTGCGTTTTGGCACATGGGAAGGAGCTAGCGGGGCACGGAGGCTCAGAGAACCAAAAGACCCTTGAAAAGTTTTGTACGCAATGGTGGCCGCTTTATAACTTGAGGGGGGAGCCAGGTGGCCCTCAGCTGGACATTTACATAATGAAACTTTGTTACGGCTTATGTTATTTTTGAGACACGGAAATGGGAGGAGGCGACTTACGCTGAGCGTTTGGGGGTTTTTTTGGTTTTTTCTCTCCTGAATCACCCTGAGTGACAGAAAGATTGTGGACCCAGAGCCCCCTCTGACCCCTTGGTATCGGTCTTAGAAAAAGACAACGAGACTAAATTAAAATAATGTTGCAGTACGTGCTCCGTAAACCGACGCTGCGCACACCCTGATAAGGTGTATCCAGCTAACCCTCTGGAATAAGAACCGGGGAATTTGTTTGAACCACCCGCTAAAAGGCAAAGGGGGGTGAGAGGGGAAGCAAATTTAAGACGGTTATTAACCTCAACTCCTGCTTTACCTTCTACTTCTGAAAAAAAAAAAAGCCAGCTAGAGTTGCTTCAGCTCCTATTCCCTCATTCCACCTCCTGAAATTTCTATGTCCCATCCCCCGCTCCGGTCCCACTCCACCTCCTGAGATTTCTTCTTCTATCCCGACTCCGGCATATGTTCCATCCCCTGCTCTAGTCAAAGCAATTTCTATTTCAACTTCGGTATCCAGAAGGAAGAAAAGGTGATGATCAAAGAAGAGGAGACTGAAAAGAGGAACGGAGCAGAGGATCTTACCCTAGGAGACCCTCCGGATGCAATAAAAGTAGGGAACAAAGAAAAAAAAACTTTTGATAAACACGGGAGCAACATATTCAATGCTAAATAAAGCCTTAATACCAATAACAGATGATTATGTCACGGTAAAGGGGGCAACTGGCCAATCTGAAAGGGCTTATTTTTGTAGCCCATTGAAATATAAGTTTGGGAAACAACGGGGAATTCACAGGTTTTTACGTACGCCCTATGCTCCATTAGCGCTTTTGGGTAAGAATCTATTGGAACTATTAAAAGCAAAAATAATATTCAAAACTGGGGAAATTAGTTTGGAGGTAAATGATCAGCAATACGTGGGACTGTTAAATTTAATGCTAATAACCAAAGATATTGCGGCTGAAAACAAAGAAGAAATTATTAAGAAAATAATAGATCAGCTGCTCCCTGGGGTGTGGGCCTCCAATATACCGGCGAGAGCAAAGAATGCTCTGCCTGTACAAATCTGGCTTAAAGAAGGAAAACAACCGGTTAAAATTAGACAATACCCCTTAAAAAAGGAAAGTAGGGAAGGGATTGGTCCAGTAATTAAGAACATTTTGCAAATAGGACTACTAAAAAATGTCAATCTGATTTTAATACTCCTATTTTGTCTGTAAAAAAGCCCGATGGATCGTACAGGTTAGTACAAGATTTGCGAGCTGTTACCGGCGGTAGCCAACCCCTACACCTTGTTAACTCGTTTAACATCCAAACTAACCCGGTTTACTTTTTTAGATTTAAAGGATGCTTTCTTTTACCTTTCTCTCCATGAAACCAGCCAGAAAATTTTTGCATTTGAATGGGAAAATCCCAAAACTGGACGTAAAACTCGGCTCACGTGGTGCGTACTACCCCAGGGGCTCAAGAACTCCCCTACCATATTTGGAGAACAGCTGGTAAAAGATCTAGAATCCTGGGAAGCTCCATCAGAAGAGGGACAGCTGCTACAGTATGTGGACGACCTCCTGATAGCTACTGAAACTCAAGAAGCATGTATGGAGTGGACGGTAAGCCTCCTAAATTTTTTGGGGGTCTACAGGGGTATCCCAGAAGAAAGCCCAGATGGTGACATGAACAGTTGTCTATTTGAGCTATGAGATTAGTGCTGGACAAAGAACCTTGGGACGGGATCGCAAGGAAACAATACGCCAGACCGCAACACCCCAAGCGGTGAAAGAACTGAGAACCTTCTTGGGCATGACAGGGTGGTGCAGACTGTGGATTTACAATTATGGGCTGTTAGTCAAACTCCTATATACCTTGATTACAAAAGGAAGCAGAGATCTCCAGTGGATGAAAGAAGCAACACGAGCCTTTGACCAACTAAAGAGGGCTCTCATGTCAGCTCCGGCCCTGGGACTTCGAGATGTGAGTAAACAGCTCTTTCTGTTTTCTCACGAATAGCAGGGGATTGCTCTGGGAATACCAGCGCAAGACCCGGGCCCGTACCGGAGGGCAGTCGCCTACCTCTCCAAACAGCTGGACGCGGCAGCCAAGGGGTGGCCAGGGTGCCTGAGAGCTGTTGCAGCGGTAGCACTGAACATCCGAGAGGCACGCAAATTCACCCTAGGCCAGAAGATGACCGTGGCAGTATCCCACACGGCGTCTGCAGTCCCAGAGGTGAAAGGAAGACGTTGGCTTTCCCCACAAAAATTTCTAAAGTACCAGGCCATACTAACAGAATAAGATGATGTTGAAATTGTGGTAACTAACACCGTCAATGCAGCTTCTTTCCTCAGCAGGAGTATGGGAGAACCAGTGATCCGTGACTGCCTGGAGACCACTGAAGCCGCTTACTCCAGTCGCCCGGATCTGAAGGACACCCCTCTCGGGGACGCCGAGACCTGGTTCACTGATGGGAGCAGCTACAGCATCAGTGGAAAAAGACATGCTAGGTATGCAGTTACCACAATAGAGAGGTGATAGAGTCCGGACCATTGCCAACAAATACCTCTGCACAGAAGGCTGAAATAATCACCTTAACCCGGGCCTTAGAGCTAGCTGAAGGAAAAAAACAACATGTATACACCAAAAAGTGAGCTCTGAATTGGAAAAAGGAAATGAGCTGGTGGACTGTGATAGGTTGACTTAGGAAGAAGAAACTCAGAAGACATTCTTCCTAAGGGAATTTCCTCTGTGGGGGTTGGGATACCTGCAACAGCCAATTAGAGAAAGTTAGTTCGCCCCGTGAACACAAATTTTGAGGAAGGTAATCCGGAACCGACCCTCTTTGTCTTCCGGCGGCTGAGCAGGTAACATCAACCCGAGCTTCCCTCTCCCCCATGCGGGGGGGGGGGAGGCTCGGGAGGCCGCTTGGGCCCCGTTTGCCAACGAGGGGGACCCGATGGCCAGGGGGAGAAAAAGTTGTGTGATAAGACCTTCACGGCTTCCTCCTCCACGGGCCTGCGGCTCTGGCGTGGGGGGAGGCTGACTCTTGCTGCCGCCGGACGGGCCGGGCCTGCCCGGGTGGCCATGAGCAGTGTGGGGCTGTAGCCCAGCCCCAGAAAGGCTGATTAACACCTCAGCTGCCTCCCAGCTCGGCCTGAGCCTGGCCCAACTCTTGTAGTTGTGTTAAACTTTAACTCTTTAGTGCTCAGATAAGATTTGCAAAGCCTCCAGCCTTTCCTTTGAATATGAAAGGGAATAAGAAGATTTCTGAAGTCAGTGATGTAAGAGCTAAGTTTTTAAGATGGAAAGAGAATGAGAAGATGCTGAAATGGCTGAAAATCTTTTTGTGAAATCGTAGGAATGAACTGATGTACTGAATATTCCTATAAACCATGGAAAGAGACATGGGGGGATGGAAATGTTCCATTTAATAGATGATTTGACTAAAAAGCACCTGTGTTGAGAATTTCTGTCCTGAGAAAAGAAGGGGATTTTGGTTTTCTGAAGATGAAGCCTGAGCAGAGAAAAAGGAGACAAAGAGAATCTTTGCTGTCAAACATTTCATTCTTAAAAGTAATACCCCATGAGACAGACATGGCCCACATCTACAACTTTGGGACGGTTGTAGAGTTGGGAGGAGCGTCACGGTTGCAGGTTCCCGGGCGGATGCAAATCGTGAAAGATAAAACCACAAGAGAACTGGTTTTTTCCTTCTTGTGGGAAAAATCCCTACAACTTCCACAAGAAGAAGCTTCTTTCTCCAGAAGTGAACTGAGAAAGACTAAATTGGGCACTGACCGAAGTATTTGTTATATGTTTGTTTTGTTGTTATGAAGATTGGGAGAGGGAGGGAAGGAGTGATCTAAAAACTCTTATTCTGAAAAAAAAATTTTTTTCCTCTCTTTTTGTTTGTGTAGTTAATAAATTTTCTTTTATACTCTCTCAAGTTTTAGGCCTGCCTTGCTCTCTTACTCCTGGTTCTGTCTCACAACAAGAAAAATAAGTTTATTCAAATTAGCAACTCAAACTCAAGACATGGACAGAAAGGCAAAAGAAACAGCTAAAGGTAAGGTAATTATTAAAACAATTGAGGCATCTTTAATTCTAGATGGGCAAATTTCTATGAAAGGTAAGCCAGGATACAATAAAAGGGACAAAAGGCTCATTGGAATGAGTAAAGTGAGTAAATGGGATGAGTAAATGAATAGATGGAGCGAGTAAATAAGTAAGTAAATAAAATAAGTTTTAAGTGCTTTTAGAGAGTAAAAGATCTTAGATGCCTGAGAAGTAGCACATGCTCTAGTGAAGGTTAAAAAACATGCTAGTGTTTCCTTAAGGGCTCCAAGAACCTAGCTTCAGATACAATAGTCAAGAATATTGCTTACATTTTTCAGTTAAAACAAGATAGGCCACGTGCGTAGTTTATACGTAGCCTAGCGTGCTAAAAAACTACAATTCTGATAGGTTAAGGAGTAGCGGTCCGAGTTTGTGTCTTAGCTTGCTTGGAAGTTTCTATAAAAGAACACGCCTCGGGGAGAGCCGGGGCTTCATGCCGTGGCTTTATGCCATTGCTTTAATGCCTTTGCTTTGCTCTGTTTTTGCCTTTGAGACTGATGCAGTTCTACAAGAAATAACTTTACAGCAACCGTTAGCTGCTTCGCTTTTTTAAAAAGGAGAACAAGCCCAACAGCGTAGGAGCCCTTAAAGGCACCCGGAGGTTTCCAGAAACTCGTTACACTCCCCACGGATGAAGACCCGTCTATTGGCCGAGGACCACGAGGACGTCCGTCTCCTCTGCTGGTAGCTATTTTCCCTTCCCTCTCTCTTTTTCTCTCTGTACTTTGTTTCTTATATCTCTCTACTCGATCGCAACTGAGTTGTTGCCATCTAAAAAAAATGCATTGCTGTGAAAAAACTCATTTTGTCCCCTGCCATTTGCCTGTTTGCACCTTTGAGATCAAAAGAACCATCACGAGCCCCGCCCCGTATCAAGCGGATCGTGAGGGTAAATTGGTGTCACGGACAGGATTTTCTGGCAGACAGAAGGGATGCGAGGTTGTCTGTAGTCTGTAGCAGGGGAAGGAAGTCTTACTCCAGCCGCACCTAGCTGGCCACCTTGAAAGGGTGAGCCTGTCTAGAAAGCAAGGGGGGTAATTCTGATTTCCCGCAGACTGCAGACACCTTGGTGTAAAGCATCCCCACACTCGCTCGAGGGCTCTGTCGTCAGAATTTCACAAAAGATCTACTGGTGCAAAAGGCGGGACGCTGTTGTTGTTGTTTTTTATGATGTTTGACTGCTTGATGTAGCTAAGAGACAACCCGGTGTTTTGTAACTAAGGACTGCCTTCCAAGTAGTTTGGTCTCTTCACCCGCACAGGGAAGCGAAGGGGGGCACACAGGGGAAGCTGTTTCGTTGTGTGTGGTAACTTAAGAGATAGACCTCCCCGTTGTGGTTTTTACTTTTCCCTTCACAAAATGACTGAGAATTCCACTGTAACAGATAAAGCTGCATTTTGTGCTCTATTAGCTAAATATAGGGGCAGACCGTCCCAAGGTGGGTAAAAATGGGCCAACAAAAATTGGTTTAATCTAGAAAATACCATTGATAGAATATGTTCTTTTGCAACATGAATCAAAGTTCAGACGGGGCAACAAGATAACCGTACTCTGCTCGGTTTTGGGAGCTTCTCTTTGTCCTGGTTTTGGGCAAATTTGGGGGGAAAACCTCCAGAAGGAGCCCCCAGACAGCAAACCCCACGACTCCTCCCCCCCACCCCACCGGGTTCGGGAAGAATTTCCTCGGAGAAGAGTGGGAGAAAAAACCTGTTTATTTAACAAGCAAGACACTCCCCAGCACAGGGAAAAAAGACAACACCAGCTGACAAAAAAAACTCTTTCACCGTTCTGAAGGGATGACAAACTCAGTCTCTCTGGCGAGTGGTCGCTCAGTTATCAGTCTCTGGCGCTGGGGATGACTGCTGCCGGTGACAGAGTGTAGACTCCCGGTGTTTCTTGGGGTTTCCCAGGTCCCCGTCCGGAACAGGTTCAGATGGTATCCAGGAGAGGGAGGGGACGGGGTGGAAGAGAAAACAGTCCAGGGAAAAAGTTGGACTGCCTAGCTGAACTAACTAATAAGGAAAAAGCAAGGGCAAAGCGAAGGAAAGAAAAAGAGGCAGAAGCGAGCAAGCAGGCAAGCAAGCAGGCAAGCAAGCAGGCAAGCAAGCAGACAAACCGAGCTAAAACCTCTCCTAAACATAGACCATGGGGGAGGTGAGCCGGCTGATAACAAGACAAAACAAAGCTTCACTCTCAGACTCAGTCCTGGAAGCACAGGACATAATACCAAACATAATCAGGACACACGATTGGAGATACAAACACCATAACATCACCCTAGGACATTCCACCCCTTATCTCCATATCGTGAACATACTAAACAGCATGTAAAAACTTCAGCAAGTAGAAATTTCCATCTTTCACTTACTCGGACACATTTTCTTCCATCTCACTTGCTCAAACCTTCTACACTTACACATTTCCTTCTATCTCACTTGCTCAGACCTTTGACACTTACGTATTTCCTTCTGTCTCATGCTGCCTCACCCCACAATCAGATCTCCCTGAGGCACACATCGTGTTGTTCCATCTCTCTGCATTACCCACCATGTACAACCTGGTCCTTGAGCAAAGACAATCCCACGAATGGGTTTGTCTGTACTCGGGGCAGAATTGATCCAAACTGCCTTCCCTAACAAACCTCTGATATGTGCCACTGGGACTTTGTCTCCATCTACCATATTCAGGGACTCAGACTGGGCAGGGCCCGCTCGGTTGGTGGAACCCCGGGTGTTAACTAACCAAGTGGCCTTTGCTAAATGCTGCTCCCAGTTTTTGAATGATCCCCCACCCAATGCTCTCAAGGTGGTTTTTAACAGTCCATTGTACCTTTCCACTTTCCCTGCAGCTGGTGCATGGTAGGGGATATGGTACACCCACTCAATGCCATGTTCCCTAGCCCAAGTGTTGATAAGGCTATTCTTGAAATGAGTCCCATTGTCTGACTCAATCCTCTCAGGGGTGCCATGCCTCCAAAGGACCTGCTTTTCAAGGCCCAGGATGGTGTTACGGGCTGTAGCGTGAGACACAGGGTAGGTCTCCAACCATCCAGTGGTGGCTTCCACCATGGTCAGTACATAGCGCTTGCCTTGGCGTGTCTGGGGCAGTGTGATGTAGTCAATCTGCCAGGCCTCTCCATATTTGTACTTGGACCACCGCCCCCCATACCAGAGGGGCTTCATCCGCTTGGCTTGCTTGATGGCAGCGCATGTCTCACAGTCATGGATAACTTGAGAAATACTGTCCATGGTTAGATCCACCCCTCGGTCTCGTGCCCACTTATATGTGGCATCTCTGCCCTGATGACCTGAGGCATCATGGGCCCATCGAGCCAGGAACAACTCTCCCTTGTGTTCCCAATCAAGGTCTATCTTCGACACCCCTATCTTTGCAGCCTGATCTACCTGCTGATTGTTTTTCTGCTCTTCATTAGCCCTACTTCTGGGAACATGGGCATCTACATGGCGAACCTTCACAAGTAATTTCTCTAACCGGGTAGCGATATCTTTCCACTCTTCGGCAGCCCAAATTGGTTTTCCTCTACGCTGCCAGTTAGCCTCTTTCCATCTCTCCAACCATCCCCACAGAGCATTGGCTACCATCCATGAATCGGTATAAAGGTAAAGCTTTGGCCACTTCTCTCTTCCTGCAATGTCTAAGGCCAGTTGAACCGCTTTGAGTTCAGCAAGTTGACTGGATCCACCCTCTCCTTCAATGGCCTCTGCTACCCGTCGCGTGGGGCTCCATACGGCTGCTTTCCACCTCCGATTCATCCCCACAATGCGACAGGAACCGTCGGTGAATAGAGCATAGCGTGTTTCCTCTGCTGGCAGTTGGTTATATGGTGGGGCTTCTTCAGCCCGTGTCACTGGTTCTTGTTCCTCATCTGTGACACCAAAACTTTCACCTTCAGGCCAATTTGTAATTACTTCCAAAATCCCAGGGCGATTCAGTTTTCCAATCCGGGTGCGCTGTGTAATGAGGGCAATCCACTTGCTCCATGTAGCACTGGTGGCATGGTGGGTTGAGGGAACCTTTCCTCTGAACATCCACCCCAGCACTGGTAGTCGGGGTGCCAGAAGGAGTTGTGCTTCTGTGCCAACCACCTCTGAGGCTGCTTGGACCCCTTCGTAGGCGGCCAAGATCTCCTTCTCTGTTGGGGTGTAGTTAGCTTCAGACCCTCTGTAGCTCCGACTCCAAAATCCTAATGGTCGGCCTCGAGTCTCACCAGGCACCTTCTGCCACAGGCTCCAGGACAGACCATGGTTCCCGGCTGCAGAGTAGAGCACGTTCTTCACATCTGGTCCCGTCCTGACTGGGCCAAGGGCTACTGCATGAGCAATTTCCTGCTTTATCTGGGCAAAAGCTTGTTGCTGCTCAGGGCCCCAATGGAAATCGTTCTTCTTGCGGGTGACCAGGTAAAGAGGGCTCACGATCTGACTGTACTCAGGAATGTGCATCCTCCAAAAACCTATGGCGCCTAAGAAAGCTTGTGTCTCCTTCTTGTTGGTTGGTGGGGACATAGCTGTGATTTTGTTGATGACATCAGTAGGAATCTGACGTCGTCCATCTTGCCACTTCACTCCCAGGAACTGGATCTCTCGAGCAGGTCCCTTAACTTTACTCTTCTTGATGGCGAAGCCAGCTTCCAGGAGGATTTGGATGATTCTCTCTCCTTTCTTGAACACTTCTGCTGCTGTGTTCCCCCACGCAATGATATCATCAATATATTGTAAATGTTCTGGAGCCTCACCTTTTTCTAGTGTAGTCTGGATCAGTCCATGGCAGATAGTAGGACTGTGCTTCCACCCCTGGGGCAGTCGATTCCAGGTGTACTGCACTCCCCTCCATGTGAAAGCGAACTGAGGCCTGCACTCTGCTGCCAGAGGAATGGAGAAAAATGCATTGGCGATATCGATAGTGGCGTACCACTTTGCTGCCTTGGACTCCAGCTCGTACTGCAGTTCCAGCATGTCCGGCACGGCAGCGCTCAGTGGTGGAGTCACCTCATTCAATGCACGATAGTCTACGGTCAATCTCCATTCTCCTTCAGATTTACGCACAGGCCAGATGGGGCTGTTGAAGGGTGAGTGGGTTTTGCTGACCACCCCTTGGCTCTCCAGCTCACGGATCATTTTATGGATGGGAACCACAGCATCTCGAGTTCTTCTGTATTGTCGGCGATGCACTATGGAAGTGGCAATTGGTACCTTTTGCTCTTCTCCTTTCAGAAGTCCTACAGTACTTGGATTCTCAGACAGTCCAGACAAGGTGTTCAATTGCTGGATGCCCTCTGTCACCACAGCTGCTATCCCAAATGCCCACCTGAATCCTTTTGGATCTTTAAAATACCCCCTTCGGAGGTAATCTATGCCCAAAATGCATGGGGCCTCTGGGCCAGTCACAATAGGATGTTTTTTCCATTCATGTCCAGTCAAGCTCACATCAGCTTCCACCAAGGTAAAGTCCTGTGATCCACCTGTCACACCAGCAATAGAAACAGATTCTGCCCCCACATATCTTGATGGGACTAATGTGCATTGGGCACCAGTATCAACCAAAGCTTTATACTTTTGTGGTTCCGATGTGCCAGGCCAACGAATCCACACAGTCCAGAAGACACGATTTTCCCTCGCCTCTCCCTGGCTAGAGGCAGGGCCCCTCTAAGCCTGTTTATCCTTCTTTCCTTGGGCATATGTCTTAGAGGTTCCTTCAAGGGGATCAGATATATCATCATCATCATACCTGGCAGCTTGGCTACGGGCAACTGGAGCTGCTCTCCTTTTGGTGGAACTTCCTCTTTGGGTCTTGCCTTCCTTCAATTCACGCACCCGTTGTGCCAGAGCAGCAGTAGATTTTCCATCCCATCTCCTCATGTTTTCTCCGCAATCACGTAGGAAGAACCACAGCTCAGCTCGTGGGGTGTACCTCCTCTCCCCATCAGGGGAACGTCTGCGTTGGATACCAGGGCCTCTAATTTGTACTGCTGAGATTTGGAGAAGGTCCTCTTTAATCTCCTCCCTGAGTCTTTTATGATTCTCCTCTATCTTGTCTTCTAATTTCTGCAGACGTGTTTCCACAGCTGCAATTCTGGCATGTGTTGGGCCATGCACAGCATCTGCATATGCTCGGAGCTTCTTTGCCATATCAAGCACGGTCTCATCCCTCTCGTCCCGCTTCATTATTGCTAAAGCAGAAGCGTATTCATGGGGCCCAAGTCGTACAAGTTTTCGCCACATCACAGATGTACATGGTACCAAGTCCGGATTCCTAGTTGTTATGTCATCTGAGAAGATAATCTCTGCCACTGCCATTTCTCTCAGGCGTTGGATCCCTTGTTCTATCGTCTTCCAGTGGGTCTGCTGCATATAAAGATCATCTGCACACAGGTATCTTTGTGCTACACTGTCCAGGACCCGTGCCCAGAGGCTGTGAGGGTTAGGCCCTCTCATCATTCCTTGGTCGATGACAGGATCATGTGACAGGGATCCCAAATGCCTGGCTTCAGTGCCATCCAGAATTGTAGCCTCGCCTGCAGCATCCCAAAGACGGACCAACCAACTAATTATAGACTCATCAGGTCGTCGGGTGTAATCCTTTCTTAGGCCACGGAGGTCCTTTAGGGAAAAAGACTCAATATTGGCCTCTGATCTTTTACCAGTTGCTTTGACTCCTGGTTTTATGTCAGGAGGCGTCGAGGGTCCTTCTCCTGCATCATCATCATCATCGTCATCCACTGGTCGATCAGTCTTGTCTGTGCACTTTCCACTTCTCGTGCTGGTAGCAACAGCCATTGGTTGAGGCTTACTGACAGGTTTAGCTGCTGGCTTAGGCTCACTGTCTGGTGTAGTTGTTGGCCTCGAGCCTGGGGTGTTGGCTGCAGCCTGAGTGACTGGGATAGTGGCTGATTTATCTGCCTGTCCCCCTTCCTCTGTCTGCTGCCCTACAGTATCTAGCAGGGTACGGTAAGCATATGCCAGGGCCCAGCTCACTGCAATGATCTTCTCCTTAGAATTACCATGGCACTTCTCTTTCAGGTACTTTGCCACCTCAGCTGGGTTCTGAATTTGTTCACATGGAAAATCCCAGGATGTAGGGTCAGAAAATTCCTTTAAGATTTGGCCCATATCCTCCCATTTCCCACACCATTCAGGATTCCTCACGCCTGGCTCTACTCTGGGGTCAGGGGTCTCAGCCCCTCTAGAAATCTCAGCTCTCATTCTAGAGAAACTGCAGACTGTATAGAGAAAGCTTACTATATTAAACACCAGAAAGATGGTCTCTTTAACACTCAGGGGGAACTGAACATTCTCTAATAAGGATGTAACAAATTCAGAGGAGAAGAAGGAGAACAAAGGCTGAAAAGCCTCATCCCCTGCTTCTCCTCTAACAAACTGAGTGCACAACCACAACCAAGAACCATACATTCCTGGAACAGATTCCAGCACCTTTATAAATCTCCTGCAGGCCATTAAAACCAAGCCCAGCCCGATGGATATTTTGGTCAAAGCCCCTCTGCTACAGAAATTACGCATTAGGGACAATACCAGAGCTATTTCTGGATAAGCAAATAAACCCAGGGACCACAAAGGTATTAAGACTTCAAAAAACCCTAGGGACCAAAAACCCATGCAGGCCTCCACCCCAAAAGACATGAATTCCAACAACATAGCCAATAACTGCTCTATACCAACACAAAAGAATTTGAACCAAATTATTATTAGAACAGGGTTTTTTCCCACTTTCTCGAGCCTCGAGTTGGGCGCCAATTTATTTGTCCTGGTTTTGGGCAAATTTGGGGGGAAAACCTCCAGAAGGAGCCCCCAGACAGCAAACCCCACGACTCCTCCCCCCCACCCCACCGGGTTCGGGAAGAATTTCCTCGGAGAAGAGTGGGAGAAAAAACCTGTTTATTTAACAAGCAAGACACTCCCCAGCACAGGGAAAAAAGACAACACCAGCTGACAAAAAACTCTTTCACCGTTCTGAAGGGATGACGAGTTCAATCTCTCTGGCGAGTGGTCGCCCAGTTATCAGTCTCTGGCGCTTGGGAATGGCTGCTGCCGGTGACAGAGTGTAGACTCCCGGTGTTTCTTGGGGTTTCCCAGGTCCCCGTCCGGAACAGGTTCAGATGGTATCCAGGAGAGGGAGGGGACGGGGTGGAAGAGAAAACAGTCCAGGGAAAAAGTTGGACTGCCTAGCTGAACTAACTAATAAGGAAAAAGCAAGGGCAAAGCGAAGGAAAGAAAAAGAGGCAGAAGCGAGCAAGCAGGCAAGCAAGCAGGCAAGCAAGCAGACAAACCGAGCTAAAACCTCTCCTAAACATAGACCATGGGGGAGGTGAGCCGGCTGATAACAAGACAAAACAAAGCTTCACTCTCAGACTCAGTCCTGGAAGCACAGGACATAATACCAAACATAATCAGGACACACGATTGGAGATACAAACACCATAACATCACCCTAGGACACTCTTGTAGCTGCCGTAGAAACTCGCCCTAAGCGAGGAAGCGAGGAAAGCACAATCGTAGATTCTTTACAAAACTTAGTTGAAATTTTGTAAAAACAATTAGATGAAGAAAGGAATGAAAATCGTTTGTTATGAGCTGCCCTAAGAGAAGAATGTGCCAAAAAATCAAGGCAGATTGAAACACCCACAGAAAGAGAGGAGAAGGAAATTGTTCATATTAATCAAATTTATCTCCACAGACGAGCCAAATTCCTTTAGGAAATCAAATAGGAAGTTTGTTAAAAGGATCTGTGTGACGTTCATCGTATGTAAGAAGCTTAGATTGATGACACCGAGAAGTCATATTACTATAAACTGGGTGATAAGGATCAACGCTTAGATGAGAGCCATTTTTTCCTATACAGTGAAACAAATTATAATTGTCCATAGTGAATGAGCCTAAAATTTCTAATTCTTTGAAGGTCAGATTTATCAACTCTAGAATTATCAATCTAAGTTCGTTGTCTCGAGCTAGGGGTGGGGAAAATGTGATGATTATTATATGGCCAATATTTATCAAAAGTAACATTATCAAAACCTTCTGGTAAAGGCACTCCAACTACATGAGTAAAGCTTCCTTGTAAAAATAAAAACAAAAGGTTAAAAACACCATACACCTGCACAAATAATAATACAACTCCATCTTTTTTCTTGATCCGTTCCTGGCAGTCAGTTTTCTCCCGGTGATTCTGCGCAGTTTCGTGTTCAGGTGCCTGTCTCCTGGCTTCCACTCACAGGGTCACTAGCTGGATAATGAATGGAGCAAAGAGCTGGAAAATCGAACAAGGCACACAGCAAATCTCTTCCCCACACGGTGATGGGTTTCTGCACCAGATAGGGGCGAATCAATGCTTTCTTTCCTTCTGGTCCTATAACAGTAATCATAGATTTACTTTGCAAGCAAGGAGTGCCACCTCCGTGTAAGGGTCGGTCCGAAGTTCCCCTCGATTTTGCCTCCCGACCGTCGCGAGGAGACCTCGAGGACCCCCACCCAGGCTGACTCCCGACAATGGTTTGCCGGCCGGGCCAAGGTGGATGCTCGTGACTGCGTGCTGGTGTATTGTGTTCACTGGACTGTGCTGTCGTGGCACCAACCAGAGGTCGCGTTGTACCAACTGAGGACTGCTTGACCGTACCTGTCTCCTGCAGCACCACACAATGGTCCATAAATCTTCCCACCTCTTGGCCAGAGGCCGCTCGCTTTGGATAAGGACTATAAAGAGCGACCCTCTGGAAAAGACCTTTTGAGATCTCTCCACCGAGGAAGACACGTCTACCCCCTGGAGAAGACCCCTGAGATCTCCCCACGGACGAAGACTCGTCTATCGGATGACCCGCGAGGACGCCCGTCTCGTCTGTTGGTAGCTATTTTCCCATCCCTTCCTTTCCTTCCCCTTTCCCTATACTTTGTTTCCTATACCTCTCCCCTTTACCGTAACTGAATTGTCGGCATTTGATGAAATGCATTGCTGTTGTTGAATAAACTGATTTTGTCCCCTGCATTTTGCCTGTTTGCACCCTTCTGATCAAAAGAACCATCACGACCCCCGCTCCGCATTAATAGAGGATCGTGACATTAAATTGGCCTCACGGACAGGATTTTCTGGCAGACAGAAGGGATGCGAGGTTGTCTGTAGTCTGTAGCAGGGGAAGGAAGTCTTACTCCAGCCGCACCTAGCTGGCCACCTTGAAAGGGTGAGCCTGTCTAGAAAGCAAGGGGGGTTTTTCTGATTTCCCGCAGACTGCAGACACCTTGGTGTAAAGCATCCCCACACTCGCTCGAGGGCTCTGTCGTCAGAATTTCACAAAAGATCTACTGGTGCAAAAGGCGGGACGCTGTTGTTGTTGTTTTTTATGATGTTTGACTGCTTGGTGTAGCTAAGAGACAACCCGGTGTTTTGTAACTAAGGACTGCCTTCCAAGTAGTTTGGTCTCTTCACCCGCACAGGGAAGCGAAGGGGGGCACACAGGGGAAGCTGTTTCGTTGTGTGTGGTAACTTAAGAGATAGACCTCCCCGTTGTGGTTTTTACTTTTCCCTTCACAAAATGACTGAGAATTCCACTGTAACAGATAAAGCTGCATTTTGTGCTCTATTAGCTAAATATAGGGGCAGACCGTCCCAAGGTGGGGAGGAATGGGCGAACAATAATTGGTTTAATCTGGAGAATGTGATTGATAGAATATATTCTTTGCAACATGAGTCAAAGTTCAAACTGGGCAAAAATAAAACCATGCTCTGCTCGGTTTTAGGAGCTTGTCTTACGGCAGCTATAGAAACTCGCTCTGAGAGCAGAAATGAGGAAAGAACAATTATAGACTCTCTACAAAATCTTGTTCAAATTTTGCAAAAAGAATTATATCAAGAAAGGAATGAGAACCATTTGTTGCTAGATGAAAATAATTTGTTAAAAGCTGCCTTAAAAGAAGAATGGGACAAAAATTCAACTTAGGGTGTAACACCAAAAGAAACACAGGAGAAGGAAGCTATTCACATTAATCCAATACACTCTCAGAAAGACCTAATTTTGATGAAAAATTGTGGGCAACACTGCTGCCCCAACTTGAAACCTGTGATTAAAATAGAATATGATTATATCAGTGATGCACCCCTCGAGCAAACTTCTCCACAAGTTCTGAACAATGTACCAAATCAATCTCCTCCACAGGCTCTGGGAGTTGAGCCAAAGCAGTACACCTGCACTGGGCTTTCCCAAGGGTCTGAACATTCCCCCACTTCGGCCCACCACACTTTAGCCCAGGAATTAGAAAAGATACCCAAACCTGACAATACAGCTGTCTATCAATACATTGATGATATTCTGGTGGGAGGGGACGAAATAAAAGTAGTGGGGGATACCCAATAAAAAAATAATCTCTCATTTGGAAAACCCTGATTTGCAAATTTCCTCAGAGAAAATTCAAAAACCTTCTCAGGAGGTAAAGTTTTTGGGAATTTGGTGGAAAGGAAGTATGACATGTATTCCACCTGATACTCTAACCTCCCTGGATCAAATTAAATTGCCTGAATCCAGGAAAGAGATCCAACAGGCTCTAGAATTATTAGCGTTCTGGAGAAAACACATCTCAGTCACTATTGAGACCCCTCCCCCTGACGGGGTGGCCCAGAGATCCTCAGTTGGGAAGTGGTATGCCCAGATAGAACATTACTGTAACATCTTCTCAGTAACAGAAAGAGCTGTAAAAAATCTGGCAATACAAGAAACTGAGAGCTTGGCTAATAGCCATGACAAACCTGCCTTGGTAAGTAAAGTAGCCACTCCTTTCTCCCCTGAACAATCAGCAAATTCTTGGTTCGCTGATGCCTCTGCCAAACGAGAGGGAAAGGTGGGGAGATACAGGCCAGTAGGCCTCCCCACTTCTGCTGGTGAACAAATTATTACTGAGGGAGAAGGCAGCTCTCAGGCCGGTGAGCTGACAGTTGTTTGGAGTGTTTTCCAGATTGAGGTACAGAATATCTCTCTTGTTTACATCTACACTGACTCCTATGCTGTGTTTAAAGGAGGTACAGAGTGGCCCCCTTTTCAGCAGCAAAATGATTGGGAAGTTAACAGAATTCCAGTCCACGCTACGCACTGGATAGTTCCATCATTTTAATCTCCTGCCTCCTGGAGGCAGACTCTGCTGTGTTTACTTTTCACAGAAGAACACCGAGGGACATGAAGAAGCACCCCCTTAGTGTTGGATGGCAAAAGCAAAGTTTTTCCTCCTTCACGGTGACACAAGGTGATGATGTCACAATAACTCGTAAATTAATGGCCGGATCCCTCATCAAACCTGCATACGGTTATGGCATAGGACCCCACGGCCGGACTTTATATTGTAGAACCCAAACTCAAGACTGTTGGCTAAATCTAACTGCTATACAATTTTCCTATAAAACCACGTGTGGAAAAAATGATACAAAATACTGGGGGGAACTTGATTTTAATGTTGTAACGCCTACTACCCAACCACCGGTTGTGTTGAGCCCTACGATTTTTCAATTTGGACCATATGTAATTAGAAAAACTGGCCAACAACAAATATCGTTTAATCCGGCATGGTTTCTCAAACAAATCAAATTGCTGATGCAAAATAATGTCTCAGAAGTTCAGCCAGCTTGTTCACCCTTTCTACAGACTTCTTTTGAGGGACGGACAACCTGGCTGTGGAAACGGAATCCTTCTAAAAAAATGAATGGCAAGAGACATAACCGGTGTTGTGGGAACAGGATTAGGAATTTTGAATACCATCGATTCAGAAGTACTAATGAATAAATTGGCTACCACAGCTGGAGATGTAACCAAATTACAACGGCCCCTGCAAACAGCCTTAACAGCTTTGGGGACCCAACAGTGGTTGTTATCAAACATATTACCAAGTTGGGACGTAAATGACCACAAATTGATAATCGATGCACTTGGTACTACACAAAGTATCATCTCTTTGGCTCTCAGTTGTATCCGGGCCCAGTTGTGGATGCAGTCGGTTGCTGCTTTAATTATAAGAGAAGGTGAGGAAGGCACTTTTCCCACTGAAATTTGAAAAATACTCTGGGAAAGTGCCACTGATTTTGAAAAAGAATTCCAGTCCTGGTGGAACTTAGTAAATTTTACCTACGATCCCAGCGCAAACACAGCCACAGCCTTTGTACTGACAATTCGTAATGCTTCAGTGCATTCGATATTCCCTATCATTGCATTAGGGTTGAACCATGATGGAGCTATTCTCTATCCTTTCGAGCATAGGGAATGGGCCCGTCAAATCGGTGGGAGGTGGCAAACCGTCAATTTGGGAACTTGCATTGTCCGGGAACAACAAGGGTTTATCTGTGAAAGTAATGCAATCAGAGCTCAAGATATTTGCTTGGATACAGAACAGAATGTTTGCAATTTTGAAATTCATCCAAACGAGATTCCTGAAATAGTACTGGTATATGTAGGAAATGGATGTGCATGCTTTAGAAGTGCTTGCGATAGTGTTTCCATAGAAAATTTAGTAGTGAATACTAAAAATCATTCAAACTTTTGTGTCTGTAACTTTACTAGGATTTCATGATGTGATTTTTCCTATGTAGCCCCAGTTACTTCTCACCATCTTTTGCAGTCAAATTGACTGATCCACCATCTATTGCCCACTCCAATTGGAATGAACCTCTCTCTGGTGAAGCAATTGTTGCTCCACCAAGATCTGATCGAAATTTTGGAGAAGATCAAGAAAAATGGACAGAAAACTCTAATAGCTGTTCATCACAATGTGGAAAAAATACATCGTGTTTTGGAAAGGGTAAAGACAGATGCTGAACACAGGTGGTGGGATACTCTCTTTGGGTGGTCACCTACTGCTAGAGGTGTCCTGAACAAATTGTGTCATCCCACCATTGTTCTTTTCATTTTGGTTTTGTTTTATCAGCAATTCTATACATTGTGACTTGGAGAATAATGAAACGGTTAGCACAATTGGCATCTGTGACAGATGTATCCAGATCGGTTACTGTTGACATCCCTAGGGTTATTGACACAAGGTTTTAAATAGGATAAAATATTTTAACTAGAATTGATTATCTTCTAATGGCAATTAGAATTGTTTAATCAAAAACTTGCTTTAAAAAAATTGATTTATTTCTAAACAAAATTGAAAAAAATTAAAGAATTGAACAAATTGTTTGAAATTGTTAGCAATCAAAAAATTGAATATAATTAATCTGTTTTGTTTTCCCTTTTCTCCCTTTCCTTATCCTGTCCCTTATCTTTTTCCTACTTTCCGGTCTCTGTTTTCCGGGATATGCTACCAACTTGGACGAGTCCTGAAGACGCCACAACTGAAGACTTCACTACAACTCTACAAAGGGGCGCTCTTGACGACGATCGTGAGTCACGGGGTGGTGTAAGGGTCGGTCCGAAGTTCCCCTCGATTTTGCCTCCCGACCGTCGCAAGGAGACCTCGAGGACCCCCACCCAGGCTGACTCCCGACAATGGTTTGCCGGCCGGGCCAAGGTGGATGCTCGTGACTGCGTGCTGGTGTATTGTGTTCACTGGACTGTGCTGTCGTGGCACCAACCAGAGGTCGCGTTGTACCAACTGAGGACTGCTTGACCGTACCTGTCTCCTGCAGCACCACACAATGGTCCATAAATCTTCCCACCTCTTGGCCAGAGGCCGCTCGCTTTGGATAAGGACTATAAAGAGCGACCCTCTGGAAAAGACCTTTTGAGATCTCTCCACCGAGGAAGACACGTCTACCCCCTGGAGAAGACCCCTGAGATCTCCCCACGGACGAAGACTCGTCTATCGGATGACCCGCGAGGACGCCCGTCTCGTCTGTTGGTAGCTATTTTCCCATCCCTTCCTTTCCTTCCCCTTTCCCTATACTTTGTTTCCTATACCTCTCCCCTTTACCGTAACTGAATTGTCGGCATTTGATGAAATGCATTGCTGTTGTTGAATAAACTGATTTTCTGCCGTTGAATAAACTGATTTTGTCCCCTGCATTTTGCCTGTTTGCACCCTTCTGATCAAAAGAACCATCACGACCCCCGCTCCGCATTAATAGCGGATCGTGACGCTCCGATGTCTGCGAGGGCACCTGAAGGACTTACAAAGTTCCAATTTCTTGGCCAAACAGAATGAGATATTACAGTAACATCAGCTCCTTTGATATCAGCGCCTGTGATATCAACTTGAGTTCCACACTCTGACAATTCGCAAGTCAGCAGTGGTCATTGGCGAAACAAATCCGGTTGCTTTCCAGGGGTTCCTGGTGTTGTTTTAAAGTCCCCTTTTCCCTCCAGGGTATTGTTACATTCGTCAGTTTCTCGTACCGCAGTGGCAATCGGCGTTATCTTCCCCCGCCTTTCTCGCGTCTGGAGAAGCTGGCAGGGACTGCTCGGAGGGGATCGGCGGTGAGACTTCAGGTGGAATGCGGGACGGGGAGCGGTTTCGGGACAAAGATCTCCACAAGCAAACGGCAAGCCGGGAGTAAATCTGTTGCTATTTTGTTGCGGTGAGAAATGTTATATAATTTAACCGCTACAGAGTCCCAGAAGTCTCTAGTACAGATCTCTTCAGAGTTAGCATTTGGGACATGAGTTATAGTCCATGTTACAATCTGTTTGAGCTCTTGCTTAGGCAAGACTTGATTCAATTAAAGATTAAAAATGCTGATACACATCCCTCTGATTTGCAGATATATTCTGCCCCGTGATTACCCAGTGCGCACCTGCTGTCTTCCTCTGCAGCAGAAGCCGTCGAGCTCCGGTCCGCGTACCGTCCAGCAGCAACGATGTCCAGGCACCGGTCGCTTTTCCTTCAACGTGCCTAATCCTCTTCCCTTTCAAGTTCACCGGGAGGCCTCTTACTGAAGAATATTCCGATTCTGCCCTTTAAAATCTGGGCGCCAATTGTAAGAGCCGAAATCGAGCGACGCGGGGCTCTGGGCAGCTCTTGAAAACGCCGTTTATTATATCCAAATGATACAGCCATTCACGGGTCGTGGGTGACAAGAGCCCAGCCCACAGCCTTTTCAGCTGTAGGTTTGTCCGAAGCCCCCTCCGGCTCTGGTGACGATGCATTATACGCTTTTCATTACAGAGCGTCTTAACGCACGACAACCAAGCAATACTTTTACTATTACCTATGACCTATCCTAACTACTAACATTACAGTATTCGTGTTGCTATTTCCAGTCGCAAAAGGTTAGGATGTTACAGTTTACGCTAGAAGGCGTTGTTCAGTTTTCTTGCAGTGGAAAATTCTGAGATCTCTTCTCTACTTGCAACATCGGCTTCCTTGTTTGTCTGTGAAAATCCTTTTGTTTGGTAAAACATCTTTTGTTTGAGGAGGGTTTTTCCTTTGCTCTAAGCCAAAAAATCCCCTTCCAACTCACTTGCTCTTTGCCTTCTAGTCACCCAGTAAGGCTGGCTCAGCAGTTCTTCTCTTCTATATCAAAACTTGCTGTCATTTCTATTCCTTCTTCAGATTCTACATTCAAAGATCTTTCTGTGACACGTACGTATCTGTGAGAACTTCCTGTCCAATCCTTATCGTTCCCAACACATCTGAATAGCCTTGAGTTACAAATTCCACCGGAGAAAATTAAAAAACCTTCTCAGGAGATGAAGTTCTTGGGAATTGGGTGGAAAGGAGATATGACATGTATTCCACCTGACAGTTGAACTTCCTTAGATCAAATTAAAATGCCTGGATCCAGGAAAGAGCTTCTACAAGCTCCAGGACTATTAGTGTTCTGGAGAAAACACATTCCAGATTTTTCAATAATTGCCAGGCCTCTTTATGACTTGCTGAGGAAAGGGGTGAAATGGGATTGAACTTCTCAGGAGGAAGCGCTGCAATTGCTGATTTTTCAAGCGACTGCGCATCAAGCTCTAGGCCCTATTCATCCCACAGATCCTTTCCAGGTAGAATGGAGATTTCCCACCTCAGGGTTGTCGGTGCGCATATGGCAAGGGGGCCCGGAGGGCCCTACAAGGCCAGTGAGTTTCTATTCCTGTGGTTTTAAACATGCCGATAAAAGGTACGCTACTTGGGAAAAGGGACTTTTTGTTGGTAGCTTAGCTCTCACAGAAGTGAAGAAAATTACAGGTCAACAATCACTTGTATTGAGAGGCCCTTTCAAAATTATTCAAGTGGTTACCAGCAGGACCCCTCCCCCTGAGGGGTAGCCCAAAGAACCTCAGTCAGGAAGTGGTATGCGCAGATCGAGCATTACTGTAACATCTTCTTAGTAACAGAAGGAGCTGCAAAAAATCTGGCAATACAAGAAACTGAAAGCTTGGCTAGCGGCCATGACAAACCTGCCTCGTTAATTAAAGTGGCCCCTCCTTTTTCTCCCAAAAAACTGGCAAATTCTTGGTTAGCTGATGCATCTGCTAAACGAGAGGGAAAGGTGTGGAAATACAGGGCAGTAGCTCTCCATACTTCATCTGGTAAGCGAATTATTAGTGAGAGAGAAGGCAGTGCTCAGGTGGGTGAGCTGATTGCTGTTTGGAGTGTTTTCCAGTGTGAGGCACATAATACCTCTCTTGTTTGTATTTACACTGACTCCTATGCTGCGTTTAAAGGATGTACAGAGTGGCTTCCTTTCTGGCAGCAAAATGATTAGGAAGTCAACAGAATCCCAGTATAGCAAAAAATTCTAAATATAGCAGGTCAAGGGAATTTTGACGTAGGTTGACTGGCTTCTCATCAGACAGATGGAAATCCAGCCGGCGAGTAGAACAATGCAGCTGATGAGTTAGCGAGAGTGAATCCCCAGAAAAATGAACAAATTACAGAGGACTGGGAGCACCTGCTAGAATGGCTGCCTATAAAAGACGACACACAGGTGCGAAAGATTTGTACAAGGAAGCCCTTGCTCGTGGCTGGCCTGTCACCAGGGAAATGCGCAAAACGTGCGTATCAGCTAGTGAGCGATGCCGTGGACGATTTGAAAGACATCCTTTGGAAGGTGACCCGTTGCGCTTAAGGAAGGGTAAAGGCTTATGGAACACGTGGCAGATAGATTATGTCGGTCCCTTTAAAAATTCAGGTGGCAAACATTTCGTGATGGTAGGAATGCAAATAATATCGGGGTTAGGTGGAGCTGAAACTTTTAATAGAGCTACAGGAGATAACACTGTTAAGGCATTGCAAAAATTGTTTGGAACTTTCCCAAAGCCGCAGGAAATTCAATCTGATAATGGGTCTCGCTTTACTGCTAAAGTAGTACAGGGTGGGACAAGGCAGGAACGAATAAAGCGGACTTTTCACACCCCCTATTACCCACAAGCCAACGGAATTGTAGAAAGGACTAATGGTCTCCTAAAGCGACTCCTAAAACCACGAGTGAAGTTGGCATCTTCAATTATGGCAAGCTGTAAAAGGTGTCTTGGTTTGAAAGACAGGTATTTGCTAAGGGAATGCAAGAAACCCTTCTCTGGGATGGAGAGTGCAGCCCCCTCCCTTCCAATTATTATAGTTTGAAATCAGGCAGAAGATATGGAAGATAGGAATAACAGTTCTTTACTAATATATCTAACGTGGCAAACAAAAGAAAAAACAACAGCTATAAAAATTGACAGCAAAACAGAACACTATAACTCAGTTCCAGTCCTTTTTTGGCCCCAGGCTCCCTCTCCCTGTGCTCAGGTACCGGTCGTGGGGACAGGGCAGATCCCGTGCAGCTGAAGGGGGCTGGCTGATGGCCCGGGTGTGAGAGGAATGGAGGAGCGACTCCCCCCTCACGGTGTCGGTCGTGGTGCTCGGCAGAGTTTCCGGAGGAAGTAGGACGAAGGGGGAAGGCGGCGGTGCGATGTCCGACGGCAGGGAACGTGGCTCCCGGCGTTGGGACTGCGGGGAGGATGCTAGGATGCCCCGGCCGTCTTCCTCTCACTCCATTAGCGAGTGAGAGAGCACCCTGGCCCCCCCATCCCACCTTTGCTTTTCCGATATTCCCCCTGTCCCCACCCTCCTGAGAAAGAAAACTGTTACTACTAAGGTGCAGCCACAAATACTTAGCGTAACAATGGGGAAAATTCCACAGAAAGAAAAGGGAACAATTCAACCCCCAACACCTGAGCAACCTGTTTTAGTAAACCTCCGTACAGTAGAAGTACCGTTAGCGTTAAAAACCCCTTTGAATAAATAGGCATGAGTAACCACCGATGCTTTGGGGAAGGAGCGTCGGATTAGTACCCGTTGGATAGTTCCATCGTTTTGACCTCCTGCCTCTTGGTGGCAGACTCTGTTGTCTTTGCTTTTCACGGAAGAACACTGAATGACATGCGAACGGTTAAACAGTGATAATCTTTTTGATACTTCTCTGTATCCTACCGCAACGCCGTGGCCAAAACTCGGCTGAGTGGCCATGGTCTGAAGCTTCCATCAGGTATACCGGTGCTCTAGGACCGTACCCCAGAGATCGTCGCCCAAACCCAGCGACGGTAGTATTGCACGATTCTGAGGTATACGTTCGAGTGACCGGGGTTGGGACAAAAAGGATTTGGGCTAGGGTACTAACGGGAACGATTGGTGACAAAATTAAGGTAGGATGCAGAAAAATGGAGAAATCCCTTCACGAGAAAGCTACTACCATTGCGATCGCCGGCAATTTTTAAAATCGGTTATAACCGGTAGTTTGCAGCCCAACGTTACAGCGAGTCCTTGCCCCACAACAGTACGGTCATGTGAAAAACAAGTCTCTCTTATACTGTATTGTCACCAGGAACAGGTTGATAATTATGCCTTGGAACCCATCACCAACAATGTGGAAATTAGAAAGCTTTGTGTGGACAAACTTTCTGACTGTTGGTATAACTTGACTTTAACTAGACCAACCTATGTAACATGCTGTCAGAATGACACAGCAGATGGGTCCGGCTTGAAAGGTCTAACCTATAGGTTCAAAATAAACGCTGTGAAAAACCAACGTTGACCGCACTAATTGCACACCGTGGTGTAAGCGCTCCCCTGGTGTTGGTTGAGAAACACAATGTTCTTCCTTCTTTCCTGGTAATGCAAGGTGATGATGTCACAATAACCTGTAAATTAATTGCTGAGTCCCTCATCGAACCTGTATACAGTTATGGCACCTCATGGCCGTGTTTCGTACTGTAGAATCCAAAATCGGGATTGTTGGCTAAATTTAACTGCTGTACAATTTTCCCATAAAATCGTTCAGGACATGTACTTTCCATCCCGATTTTTCTTTCCAGGTAAGTGCTGCCTTTTTTGTTCTCCTTCCTGCATCTGTGTATACCGTAATACCTTTGACAGGTTGTGTCTTTACCTTTGGTTGCTGTAACAATTGCTGTCTTGCTATTACTTGTAATCGCGCATCGGATGGTTGTCTGTTATGCACGTGGCCAGCGTAGTCTAGGAGAGCTATTTGTAGGGTCTCTGAGCATCTCAACATGAACTCAAACAGTTCAGTTTTTAATGGTAGACTGATATGTTCCGCCTCTGTACAGGTGATGTCGAGCCCCCGTTCCCATGCTTTCCTAATGAGATGTTCTATTACCTCTGTTCTTTGCCAAATGCTCACGGGCAGCGTATGTGGTGGAAAGGCCAGTTCCAGAATCGTTATCTGATTTTGTTGCTCCTTGCCTTTCTGTTGATTTTGCCGGCCGCGTGGTCGTTCCCGTGATTGTGTTTGCTTGGCACAATCTCCCGTAGGATGGTCTCCCCTTTTTCTTAATATCAAGCAGGCCGCTGGTATGAGATAGCAAATAGAGCATCGGCATGGTTGAAAATAGGAACACCTAATGGCACATCTGACAATGGATGACCTGCGACAGATGACACTGGACGCTGACTCAGCTTGTTAAGGCAATCGCGTCATTCAGGAGAAAGACAGATTGGATTATTTGGGTCCGCACTTTAAGCAGACTTGTAAGACTTGATATCTCATCGTTGAGGATCCCTGCGACAATTCTAAACCACTGCGAATCTCCAATTAATTTCTGAGCATGGTGAAGTGTTGCAATAGTAGTTGTACGTAGCACCATGTAGGTTGTATCTTTTCTGGTGCAATTAATAAACCTTTTGACAACAGCTGAGTGATAATGTACTGTAAAGTATCATTAGTAAAGGGTTCTTATTGACATAGCAGGATATCATCCATGTAACGATAAATAATTGTGCAAATTTATGACAGATAGGCTCTAATGTCCAATGAACAAACGTTTGACACATAGTAGGAAGACTTTCATGCCAGGTGGAAGTAGTACACGTTCATATCCTTGTGAAGGACTTGCTTTATTTATTGCTGATAAAGTGAATGCAAATCACACTGTATCATCCTTTCGCAAGCGTATAGTGAAAAATGGTCTTTGAGGTGAATAATCAAGAGATGCCAATTCTGAAGCAACATAGTTGGAGTAAGCATTCCTGGTTGTAATGCTCCCATGGGACACGGCTGGTCGTTCGCTTTTTGGAGATCGTGTAACCGTCGCCATTTGCCTGATTTGTTAGGAATAAAAAATGGGAGCGTTCCGCAGACTAATGGAATGTTGTCTATGTTTGGCTTATAACTGTTCTTTCGCTAATTCGTGGGCTATTTTCAGCCGCTCTTTGGACAAGGTCCGCTGCTCAACCCATACTGGTCTATGGTTTTTCCATTGTATTTTTGGGGTTGGCGGCAGAACGGCAGCGGCTGCAACTAAAAAGGCGACTGAGAGGCTGCGGGCGACGTGAGAGTTGCTCCTAGCTGATTTAATGCATCTCGACCGATTAGGCCTCCTAAATTTCCAAGTAAAGACGTGACATATGGGCGTTGTGTGGCTGTTTGCCCTTCGGGAAATCTCACTTCTATGGCATGGACACTTCCCTATGGTATAGGATTCCCTATTACGCCTTGTACTGCATGCACAGTTTCTTGAAGAAACCAATCTTTGGGCCAGCGTTCTTTGTAAATGATGCTAACATCAGCTCCTGTATCTAGCATAACGGTGACTTCTTTTTGAACCGTGCCAGATCGTAAGGTTGCTTTCACCATTGGTCTCTGTTTCATTTGCTGTACTAAATTTACTACTGTGTCTCCAGTGGATCCGAAGCCTTTAATTCCTCTCTGTGGTGGAGTTCAGAAGATGTCCCTTATGTAGGAATTGTTAAATATAGAATCAATTGTGCAATTCTGGTTGCCTTGGAAATAGGAAGTGGTGGTGATAAAGTGTAGGCACGCACTTGAATCTCTCCGGTGTAGTCAGCATCGATTACACCTGGGAGGACGATGAGTCCTGCAAGTCCAGCAGAAGATTTTCCAGTTAATAATGCCGCAAGTGCGCTGTCTGAGGCGTATATTGCTCTGGTGACACCTGTTGGAATTTGACACGCAGTTTGATTGATAAGAGTAACGGCTACTGCTGCTGCTGAATCGATTGCCAAGCTCGCTGTGGTCGCTGGTGGGTCAAGTTGTTGGACAGCGTTGGGCCGACTGCTTGTGTCACCGCACGGCGGCTCTTTGTGCTTTGTAATCCGTTTTTTGCGGACCGATGGGCGGCTGCGGAACGGTTGCCTTTTTGACATCTATCGCACCGTACTGACGCTTGGCGTGTCTTTTTGAAATGTCCCTTTGCCCCACATCGCTAACATGCGCCTCGTGTCTTTGAAGGTCCTGACTTTGGTGTTTGGCCTATTTTGCTTACTGCAGCAGCAAGTAAATTTGTGGCTGGTTTTATGGCCTCTGCTACGGCATTGGCGACAACTTGTCCTTGTTGGGACTGAGATGCTCTAGTAGCCGTATCTGCTACAGTAGATCGTTTCTGTTACATCAGCATCTTTACCCAAAGTAATCAACAAAGGTTTTGTTTTGGAAATAGCCTTTTCAAATGCCACTAACTTGAATGTTTTTTGTCACGCCTTGTCGGTTAAATCATTCTGATTGCTTCAAGCTGCCCATAAGCGATGAATAAAATTGGTATAAAGGTTCTGTTATTCCTTGTTGAACAGCTGAATAAAGAGTACGTGGTTGAGAATCTGGAACGACATTAAAAGCCTGTCTGGCTAAACGTGCAGATAAATGATGTGTTCCCAATGCGTTCAATTAAGTTGAACGTCAGTTACTAAATACCCCTGATCCGGTGAGCATATCTGGATTTAGTGCATTTAGGATGTCATTTGGATCCCTAGGTCTACGAGCTTCGGTGACTGCCGATCTGGTCCGCTCCTTTACCTGTATGACGTGTTGAGATGGTGTCAATAGTAATCGTGCTATTTGCCGACAATCGTGAGGTGAATTTACATTGGCGGTGAAAATGCGGTCCTGTGTAGTTCTGGCAGCCTCAGATCTAATTCCATGTTCTGTCATAGTTTGTTTGGTTTGTTGCAAAATTTTCCAATGATGTTGTTCGTACCTAGGAGCTTGTTGATCATACAGAATTGCGCAAGCTAAAGCTTCAGCTGGTTGCCGCTCTCCTTCAATGATTGCATTGCAAACTATTCCTGACCGTCGTTTCCTGATGATATTTTTGCAGAATGTTCTTCGGCACCTGCTGGGCCTGGGATTGGGCCTAGATACGGAGGTGGAAGGATTTGCATTGAAGGTGCTGACGGCTCTGGTCGTAGCATCTGCAGTAATTGCTGAACTGACTGTGTAGGAGGACTGCGCTGTTCTGGGCAGGCAGTTATGTTTTGTTTGTGCCCTGTGTTGCAACTTTCCATTTGATGTGTTAATTGTTCAACTTGACGTTATAACTTTTCCATTGGAGGAGTAAAGGATTTAACCAATTTTCTTTCTTCAGGTGTAAGTTGCTCCTCTTCTTTTTCCCTATCAACATCCTCTTCCAGGAAGGGGTATTAATTCTGGACCACACAGAGGAGCAGACAGAGGGATAGCAGGATATAACTTCGGCTGGCAAGGTGTCTCTCCCTGTTCTTTACTTACCTGGGACTTCGGCAGGCTACCTGACTCTCCGTGTTCTTTCTGAGACCCTACTTCTGACAGTCCGGCTGCAACTCCTTTCTTATCCCGTTTTATTTCCACATTGGCTATCGGAGCAGATAACTCTGCTTTTTGCTCCGTTACTGCATTAGACTTAAAGATTACGCTTGCTTGGGTTT
Source organism: Sturnus vulgaris (assembly GCF_052056855.1). Taxonomy (NCBI): domain Eukaryota; kingdom Metazoa; phylum Chordata; class Aves; order Passeriformes; family Sturnidae; genus Sturnus; species Sturnus vulgaris. The sequence continues at coordinate 144,142 of NW_028276484.1, read as the reverse complement.
TTAACACTTCTGCAACAGAGCTCCATTGTTTTCCCCTTATTCCATTTACTGGCTGTACGCTCCCTATCCCAAAAAATGCACTGAGGCAGCCTAACCGAGACAGCACAGGAGATGATAACCCTGTGTATTGTTATGACATAGCTTGCACAGGAGCAGCTGGAAACTTGGATTCAGCTTTCATCTCTCCAAGTGTTTATAATCGTTCCCCATGTACTCCCAAAACAAAGAGTCTCCGTGCCCTTGCCAATAATTGTTTAATCCCACAAACGGTCCCCTAGCTCACTCCACTCATCTTCCATAAACAACACAGTGGAGTATTTAAAAAAACAATTTTCTCTTGACCAGATAATGAGCTTTCCCAAGCCTTTTTCATCTCCTCTCCTCTCTTAGTGAGTATGCTGAGGAGTAACCTTTTAGCCGCTACAAATTCTATATCCATTCTAATGGTCTGCATTGGGATGACGGGAAGGTAATGAGCCTCCTACAGGATGCCGACGACTTTGGTGCTGATGCCTCTTGGACCTTGGCCTCGCCTCAGATCTCGTCCGTCCTCACTCTTCTCATATTTTACTCACCTTCTGCGTCAGGATTTAATCATCTGCAGCTGAAAGGAAGTCAGGACAAAAGTCAAAGCACTGCAGGCCAACATAGCACCACCAGAAAACTTACGTCAACCTAGGAAAACCATCCAGAATCCTACTACAGACTGCATTATAACTTTCAAGTCCCCGGGACTGAGCCTTTTAAACGCACACTGCGCAGCAGGGAAGGGCAGCCCCAGGCCAGACACAAAAACGCCTCTGACACAGGGGATGACAAACAAGGGGACGCAACAGCAAGAGAAAACTCATTCAGAAGAGCAAATGCAAGCACAGAGAGAACGAGGAAGGACACGATCAGATGAGAGCGACGCTGACCTGATGAGGCTCAGAGAAGCCGGCAGGAACAAGACGCTAACAGGACGATTCATTCCAAGAACGGCAAAGATGGATGCACGAGAACCCTACGCTCAGAATCCACTACCTATCTTCACACTCCTGCAAGTCCTACTCCACTAAAAATGGATCTCTGCAGTGCACAGCTGTCAATGGCAGCTCAGAATAAGACAGTAAAACACTTCTGATTGGATGCTTCTAAAGAGAGATGAGATTCTGATGCCTGTCCTAGCTCCCGACTCAAAGGTTTGATGGCACCGGCGCAGGGACAGGAAAGGTGGGAATACAGATGCTAAGAATGATGCTAGAGGTCCCAATAAGCCCCTCGAAGGACAAAGGCAAAAGACATGCCACACAAGACACACTAAAGACACACACTGCACGATAGACAAATGACACGACAGACACCAGGGCCGCTCTGCCCTGCGCACGTCAGCATTACAGGACTTACCCTTTATATGGCCAAAGGGCACACATCTTGGACACCCCCATCTCCAAAGCTGGCTCAAAAATCCCTCCCGCAGAGTCCCGAATCCACATCCCGCTTTCATCCTCCCTGTGGGCGGAAGCCCTCGACTTATCTCTCCGACGTCCGAAGATGCGAACCCACGGCAGTTGTAAAGGGAGGCCACCTCATCCTCTGCAATTTCATGTTCTCACCAGGCTGCTGTCACTCATGTCAGCCGCTATAAATGAAATCAACCATCAGTGTATGATCTGAGCAGCACCATCAGCCAAAACATGACAATTCTGCCGCTCACCATCTCCTGACAACACTGGAGGGCCACACGCAGAGCCTGACGCCGTCATCACAGGGTATGCGTGGCTGAGGGGGGGACAAGGTGATGCGACATTGCTCAAACTTGAGTGCACCCACACTACTCCACCCTACCTCCCCAACTCACCACAGCTCCTTACCTATTCCTGAAGGTTACCTGGATGGCATCTCCAAACAGGAAAAGGTCAAGGCTTCATCACAGGCTCCTGGAATACTTCCCGAGTTCTCAGGACAGTGCAAAACCACTTTTCTTAGCGAGGAGGGGTCTCACCTTAATAAAAGTGCAATGCCTAAAACACACCAACAGTAACGGACGCTTAGACTTGCACCAGAAATTGAGACCTTTACCACAAATAACTGCTTCTGTCACTGCTCACCTTGCCCACTTCCACCTGACAGCTGATATCCACCATCACTTCCTAAAAATAAAGAGAAAGAACAGTGCTGTAACACAGCCACCACTTATGCTTCCCCGGCGAGGACAAACAGTCACCGACCTGCTTGGGGCAACCCCCTCACCCACAATGGGGCGCTCTGCTTCTGATTTAAACCATCTGCATCTGAAAGGAAGTTATGACAAAGGTTAAAGCCCTGCACAGCTCCAGAGGCCTTGTTTCTACCTAGGAAAACCATCCAGAATCCAAATATACTCTGCATTACAAATTTCAAGTCCCCAGCATTTATGCTTTTACCCCCACTCCCACACTGCGCAGCAGGGCAGAACGATCCCAGGCCAGACACGCAAACGCCTCTGACACAGGGGATGACAAACAAGGGGACGCAACAGCCAGAGAAAACTCATTCAGAAGAGCGACTGCAAGCACGGAGAGAACGAGGAAGGACACGGTCGAGATGAGAGCGACGCTGACCTGATGAGGCTCAGCGAAGCCGGCAGGAACAAGACGCTAACAGGACGATTCATTCCAAGAACCGCAAAGATGGATGCCTGAGAATCCTACGCTCAGAATCCTCTACCTATCTTCACACTCCTGCAAGTCCTACTCCACTGAAAATCGATCTCTGCAGCGCAGAGAACAAGACCTTAAAAAAGACATCTCATCTCTCTTGAGACGCATCCAATCAGATAACGATGCCTGTCCAAGCTCCTGAATCAAAGGTTTGAGGGTACCGGTGCCAGGCTGAGGAAGGAAGCAATCAGAGATGGCAAGAATGACGCCAGAGTTTCCAGAAAGAACCTTGAAGGGCAAAGGGAAAAGACATGCCACACGAGACACACTAAAGATACACAGAGCACGATAGACAAGTGACACAACAAACACCAGGACCGCTCTGCCCTGTGCACCTCGGCATCCTCAAACCGACACCTGAAATGGTCCAAGGGGACACAGCCTGGACGTCCTCGGCTCCAAACATGACTCAAAAATCCCTCCCGCAGGGTCTTGACCCCATATCCAACTTCCATCCTCCCTGTGCGTGGAAGCCCTTCACTTATCTCTCGGACGTGTGGGGATGCGAACCCACAGCAGGTGCGAAGGTAGGCCGCCTCGTCCTCTGGCAATTCTGCGCTCTCAAAGCGCTGCTGTCATGGATGGCAGTTGCAATAAAGGAAATCAATGCATGATCTCAGCAGCACCATCGGCCTAAACACGACAATTTTGATGCTCACCATCTCCTGACAATGCCAGCACCCTCGGGCCACACGCTTCGGCCACACGCAGAGCCTGACGCCGTCATCACAGGGTATGCGTGGCTGAGGGGGGGACAAGGTGATGCGACATTGCTCAAACTTGAGTGCACCCACACTACTCCACCCTACCTCCCCAACTCACCACAGCTCCTTACCTATTCCTGAAGGTTACCTGGATGGCATCTCCAAACAGGAAAAGGTCAAGGCTTCATCACAGGCTCCTGGAATACTTCCCGAGTTCTCAGGACAGTGCAAAACCACTTTTCTTAGCGAGGAGGGGTCTCACCTTAATAAAAGTGCAATGCCTAAAACACACCAACAGTAACGGACGCTTAGACTTGCACCAGAAATTGAGACCTTTACCACAAATAACTGCTTCTGTCACTGCTCACCTTGCCCACTTCCACCTGACAGCTGATATCCACCATCACTTCCTAAAAATAAAGAGAAAGAACAGTGCTGTAACACAGCCACCACTTATGCTTCCCCGGCGAGGACAAACAGTCACCGACCTGCTTGGGGCAACCCCCTCACCCACAATGGGGCGCTCTGCTTCTGATTTAAACCATCTGCATCTGAAAGGAAGTTATGACAAAGGTTAAAGCCCTGCACAGCTCCAGAGGCCTTGTTTCTACCTAGGAAAACCATCCAGAATCCAAATATACTCTGCATTACAAATTTCAAGTCCCCAGCATTTATGCTTTTACCCCCACTCCCACACTGCGCAGCAGGGCAGAACGATCCCAGGCCAGACACGCAAACGCCTCTGACACAGGGGATGACAAACAAGGGGACGCAACAGCCAGAGAAAACTCATTCAGAAGAGCGACTGCAAGCACGGAGAGAACGAGGAAGGACACGGTCGAGATGAGAGCGACGCTGACCTGATGAGGCTCAGCGAAGCCGGCAGGAACAAGACGCTAACAGGACGATTCATTCCAAGAACCGCAAAGATGGATGCCTGAGAATCCTACGCTCAGAATCCTCTACCTATCTTCACACTCCTGCAAGTCCTACTCCACTGAAAATCGATCTCTGCAGCGCAGAGAACAAGACCTTAAAAAAGACATCTCATCTCTCTTGAGACGCATCCAATCAGATAACGATGCCTGTCCAAGCTCCTGAATCAAAGGTTTGAGGGTACCGGTGCCAGGCTGAGGAAGGAAGCAATCAGAGATGGCAAGAATGACGCCAGAGTTTCCAGAAAGAACCTTGAAGGGCAAAGGGAAAAGACATGCCACACGAGACACACTAAAGATACACAGAGCACGATAGACAAGTGACACAACAAACACCAGGACCGCTCTGCCCTGTGCACCTCGGCATCCTCAAACCGACACCTGAAATGGTCCAAGGGGACACAGCCTGGACGTCCTCGGCTCCAAACATGACTCAAAAATCCCTCCCGCAGGGTCTTGACCCCATATCCAACTTCCATCCTCCCTGTGCGTGGAAGCCCTTCACTTATCTCTCGGACGTGTGGGGATGCGAACCCACAGCAGGTGCGAAGGTAGGCCGCCTCGTCCTCTGGCAATTCTGCGCTCTCAAAGCGCTGCTGTCATGGATGGCAGTTGCAATAAAGGAAATCAATGCATGATCTCAGCAGCACCATCGGCCTAAACACGACAATTTTGATGCTCACCATCTCCTGACAATGCCAGCACCCTCGGGCCACACGCTTCGGCCACACGCAGAGCCTGACGCCGTCATCACAGGGTATGCGTGGCTGAGGGGGGGACAAGGTGATGCGACATTGCTCAAACTTGAGTGCACCCACACTACTCCACCCTACCTCCCCAACTCACCACAGCTCCTTACCTATTCCTGAAGGTTACCTGGATGGCATCTCCAAACAGGAAAAGGTCAAGGCTTCATCACAGGCTCCTGGAATACTTCCCGAGTTCTCAGGACAGTGCAAAACCACTTTTCTTAGCGAGGAGGGGTCTCACCTTAATAAAAGTGCAATGCCTAAAACACACCAACAGTAACGGACGCTTAGACTTGCACCAGAAATTGAGACCTTTACCACAAATAACTGCTTCTGTCACTGCTCACCTTGCCCACTTCCACCTGACAGCTGATATCCACCATCACTTCCTAAAAATAAAGAGAAAGAACAGTGCTGTAACACAGCCACCACTTATGCTTCCCCGGCGAGGACAAACAGTCACCGACCTGCTTGGGGCAACCCCCTCACCCACAATGGGGCGCTCTGCTTCTGATTTAAACCATCTGCATCTGAAAGGAAGTTATGACAAAGGTTAAAGCCCTGCACAGCTCCAGAGGCCTTGTTTCTACCTAGGAAAACCATCCAGAATCCAAATATACTCTGCATTACAAATTTCAAGTCCCCAGCATTTATGCTTTTACCCCCACTCCCACACTGCGCAGCAGGGCAGAACGATCCCAGGCCAGACACGCAAACGCCTCTGACACAGGGGATGACAAACAAGGGGACGCAACAGCCAGAGAAAACTCATTCAGAAGAGCGACTGCAAGCACGGAGAGAACGAGGAAGGACACGGTCGAGATGAGAGCGACGCTGACCTGATGAGGCTCAGCGAAGCCGGCAGGAACAAGACGCTAACAGGACGATTCATTCCAAGAACCGCAAAGATGGATGCCTGAGAATCCTACGCTCAGAATCCTCTACCTATCTTCACACTCCTGCAAGTCCTACTCCACTGAAAATCGATCTCTGCAGCGCAGAGAACAAGACCTTAAAAAAGACATCTCATCTCTCTTGAGACGCATCCAATCAGATAACGATGCCTGTCCAAGCTCCTGAATCAAAGGTTTGAGGGTACCGGTGCCAGGCTGAGGAAGGAAGCAATCAGAGATGGCAAGAATGACGCCAGAGTTTCCAGAAAGAACCTTGAAGGGCAAAGGGAAAAGACATGCCACACGAGACACACTAAAGATACACAGAGCACGATAGACAAGTGACACAACAAACACCAGGACCGCTCTGCCCTGTGCACCTCGGCATCCTCAAACCGACACCTGAAATGGTCCAAGGGGACACAGCCTGGACGTCCTCGGCTCCAAACATGACTCAAAAATCCCTCCCGCAGGGTCTTGACCCCATATCCAACTTCCATCCTCCCTGTGCGTGGAAGCCCTTCACTTATCTCTCGGACGTGTGGGGATGCGAACCCACAGCAGGTGCGAAGGTAGGCCGCCTCGTCCTCTGGCAATTCTGCGCTCTCAAAGCGCTGCTGTCATGGATGGCAGTTGCAATAAAGGAAATCAATGCATGATCTCAGCAGCACCATCGGCCTAAACACGACAATTTTGATGCTCACCATCTCCTGACAATGCCAGCACCCTCGGGCCACACGCTTCGGCCACACGCAGAGCCTGACGCCGTCATCACAGGGTATGCGTGGCTGAGGGGGGGACAAGGTGATGCGACATTGCTCAAACTTGAGTGCACCCACACTACTCCACCCTACCTCCCCAACTCACCACAGCTCCTTACCTATTCCTGAAGGTTACCTGGATGGCATCTCCAAACAGGAAAAGGTCAAGGCTTCATCACAGGCTCCTGGAATACTTCCCGAGTTCTCAGGACAGTGCAAAACCACTTTTCTTAGCGAGGAGGGGTCTCACCTTAATAAAAGTGCAATGCCTAAAACACACCAACAGTAACGGACGCTTAGACTTGCACCAGAAATTGAGACCTTTACCACAAATAACTGCTTCTGTCACTGCTCACCTTGCCCACTTCCACCTGACAGCTGATATCCACCATCACTTCCTAAAAATAAAGAGAAAGAACAGTGCTGTAACACAGCCACCACTTATGCTTCCCCGGCGAGGACAAACAGTCACCGACCTGCTTGGGGCAACCCCCTCACCCACAATGGGGCGCTCTGCTTCTGATTTAAACCATCTGCATCTGAAAGGAAGTTATGACAAAGGTTAAAGCCCTGCACAGCTCCAGAGGCCTTGTTTCTACCTAGGAAAACCATCCAGAATCCAAATATACTCTGCATTACAAATTTCAAGTCCCCAGCATTTATGCTTTTACCCCCACTCCCACACTGCGCAGCAGGGCAGAACGATCCCAGGCCAGACACGCAAACGCCTCTGACACAGGGGATGACAAACAAGGGGACGCAACAGCAAGAGAAAACTCATTCAGAAGAGCGACTGCAAGCACGGAGAGAACGAGGAAGGACACGGTCGAGATGAGAGCGACGCTGACCTGATGAGGCTCAGAGAAGCCGGCAGGAACAAGACGCTAACAGGACGATTCATTCCAAGAACCGCAAAGATGGATGCACGAGAACCCTACGCTCAGAATCCACTACCTATCTTCACACTCCTGCAAGTCCTACTCCACTAAAAATGGATCTCTGCAGTGCACAGCTGTCAATGGCAGCTCAGAATAAGACAGTAAAACACTTCTGATTGGATGCTTCTAAAGAGAGATGAGATTCTGATGCCTGTCCTAGCTCCCGACTCAAAGGTTTGATGGCACCGGCGCAGGGACAGGAAAGGTGGGAATACAGATGCTAAGAATGATGCTAGAGGTCCCAATAAGCCCCTCGAAGGACAAAGGCAAAAGACATGCCACACAAGACACACTAAAGACACACACTGCACGATAGACAAATGACACGACAGACACCAGGGCCGCTCTGCCCTGCGCACGTCAGCATTACAGGACTTACCCTTTATACGGCCAAAGGGCACACATCTTGGACACCCCCATCTCCAAAGCTGGCTCAAAAATCCCTCCCGCAGAGTCCCGAATCCACATCCCGCTTTCATCCTCCCTGTGGGCGGAAGCCCTCGACTTATCTCTCCGACGTCCGAAGATGCGAACCCACGGCAGTTGTAAAGGGAGGCCACCTCATCCTCTGCAATTTCATGTTCTCACCAGGCTGCTGTCACTCATGTCAGCCGCTATAAATGAAATCAACCATCAGTGTATGATCTGAGCAGCACCATCAGCCAAAACATGACAATTCTGCCGCTCACCATCTCCTGACAACACTGGAGGGCCACACGCAGAGCCTGACGCCGTCATCACAGGGTATGCGTGGCTGAGGGGGGGACAAGGTGATGCGACATTGCTCAAACTTGAGTGCACCCACACTACTCCACCCTACCTCCCCAACTCACCACAGCTCCTTACCTATTCCTGAAGGTTACCTGGATGGCATCTCCAAACAGGAAAAGGTCAAGGCTTCATCACAGGCTCCTGGAATACTTCCCGAGTTCTCAGGACAGTGCAAAACCACTTTTCTTAGCGAGGAGGGGTCTCACCTTAATAAAAGTGCAATGCCTAAAACACACCAACAGTAACGGACGCTTAGACTTGCACCAGAAATTGAGACCTTTACCACAAATAACTGCTTCTGTCACTGCTCACCTTGCCCACTTCCACCTGACAGCTGATATCCACCATCACTTCCTAAAAATAAAGAGAAAGAACAGTGCTGTAACACAGCCACCACTTATGCTTCCCCGGCGAGGACAAACAGTCACCGACCTGCTTGGGGCAACCCCCTCACCCACAATGGGGCGCTCTGCTTCTGATTTAAACCATCTGCATCTGAAAGGAAGTTATGACAAAGGTTAAAGCCCTGCACAGCTCCAGAGGCCTTGTTTCTACCTAGGAAAACCATCCAGAATCCAAATATACTCTGCATTACAAATTTCAAGTCCCCAGCATTTATGCTTTTACCCCCACTCCCACACTGCGCAGCAGGGCAGAACGATCCCAGGCCAGACACGCAAACGCCTCTGACACAGGGGATGACAAACAAGGGGACGCAACAGCCAGAGAAAACTCATTCAGAAGAGCGACTGCAAGCACGGAGAGAACGAGGAAGGACACGGTCGAGATGAGAGCGACGCTGACCTGATGAGGCTCAGCGAAGCCGGCAGGAACAAGACGCTAACAGGACGATTCATTCCAAGAACCGCAAAGATGGATGCCTGAGAATCCTACGCTCAGAATCCTCTACCTATCTTCACACTCCTGCAAGTCCTACTCCACTGAAAATCGATCTCTGCAGCGCAGAGAACAAGACCTTAAAAAAGACATCTCATCTCTCTTGAGACGCATCCAATCAGATAACGATGCCTGTCCAAGCTCCTGAATCAAAGGTTTGAGGGTACCGGTGCCAGGCTGAGGAAGGAAGCAATCAGAGATGGCAAGAATGACGCCAGAGTTTCCAGAAAGAACCTTGAAGGGCAAAGGGAAAAGACATGCCACACGAGACACACTAAAGATACACAGAGCACGATAGACAAGTGACACAACAAACACCAGGACCGCTCTGCCCTGTGCACCTCGGCATCCTCAAACCGACACCTGAAATGGTCCAAGGGGACACAGCCTGGACGTCCTCGGCTCCAAACATGACTCAAAAATCCCTCCCGCAGGGTCTTGACCCCATATCCAACTTCCATCCTCCCTGTGCGTGGAAGCCCTTCACTTATCTCTCGGACGTGTGGGGATGCGAACCCACAGCAGGTGCGAAGGTAGGCCGCCTCGTCCTCTGGCAATTCTGCGCTCTCAAAGCGCTGCTGTCATGGATGGCAGTTGCAATAAAGGAAATCAATGCATGATCTCAGCAGCACCATCGGCCTAAACACGACAATTTTGATGCTCACCATCTCCTGACAATGCCAGCACCCTCGGGCCACACGCTTCGGCCACACGCAGAGCCTGACGCCGTCATCACAGGGTATGCGTGGCTGAGGGGGGGACAAGGTGATGCGACATTGCTCAAACTTGAGTGCACCCACACTACTCCACCCTACCTCCCCAACTCACCACAGCTCCTTACCTATTCCTGAAGGTTACCTGGATGGCATCTCCAAACAGGAAAAGGTCAAGGCTTCATCACAGGCTCCTGGAATACTTCCCGAGTTCTCAGGACAGTGCAAAACCACTTTTCTTAGCGAGGAGGGGTCTCACCTTAATAAAAGTGCAATGCCTAAAACACACCAACAGTAACGGACGCTTAGACTTGCACCAGAAATTGAGACCTTTACCACAAATAACTGCTTCTGTCACTGCTCACCTTGCCCACTTCCACCTGACAGCTGATATCCACCATCACTTCCTAAAAATAAAGAGAAAGAACAGTGCTGTAACACAGCCACCACTTATGCTTCCCCGGCGAGGACAAACAGTCACCGACCTGCTTGGGGCAACCCCCTCACCCACAATGGGGCGCTCTGCTTCTGATTTAAACCATCTGCATCTGAAAGGAAGTTATGACAAAGGTTAAAGCCCTGCACAGCTCCAGAGGCCTTGTTTCTACCTAGGAAAACCATCCAGAATCCAAATATACTCTGCATTACAAATTTCAAGTCCCCAGCATTTATGCTTTTACCCCCACTCCCACACTGCGCAGCAGGGCAGAACGATCCCAGGCCAGACACGCAAACGCCTCTGACACAGGGGATGACAAACAAGGGGACGCAACAGCCAGAGAAAACTCATTCAGAAGAGCGACTGCAAGCACGGAGAGAACGAGGAAGGACACGGTCGAGATGAGAGCGACGCTGACCTGATGAGGCTCAGCGAAGCCGGCAGGAACAAGACGCTAACAGGACGATTCATTCCAAGAACCGCAAAGATGGATGCCTGAGAATCCTACGCTCAGAATCCTCTACCTATCTTCACACTCCTGCAAGTCCTACTCCACTGAAAATCGATCTCTGCAGCGCAGAGAACAAGACCTTAAAAAAGACATCTCATCTCTCTTGAGACGCATCCAATCAGATAACGATGCCTGTCCAAGCTCCTGAATCAAAGGTTTGAGGGTACCGGTGCCAGGCTGAGGAAGGAAGCAATCAGAGATGGCAAGAATGACGCCAGAGTTTCCAGAAAGAACCTTGAAGGGCAAAGGGAAAAGACATGCCACACGAGACACACTAAAGATACACAGAGCACGATAGACAAGTGACACAACAAACACCAGGACCGCTCTGCCCTGTGCACCTCGGCATCCTCAAACCGACACCTGAAATGGTCCAAGGGGACACAGCCTGGACGTCCTCGGCTCCAAACATGACTCAAAAATCCCTCCCGCAGGGTCTTGACCCCATATCCAACTTCCATCCTCCCTGTGCGTGGAAGCCCTTCACTTATCTCTCGGACGTGTGGGGATGCGAACCCACAGCAGGTGCGAAGGTAGGCCGCCTCGTCCTCTGGCAATTCTGCGCTCTCAAAGCGCTGCTGTCATGGATGGCAGTTGCAATAAAGGAAATCAATGCATGATCTCAGCAGCACCATCGGCCTAAACACGACAATTTTGATGCTCACCATCTCCTGACAATGCCAGCACCCTCGGGCCACACGCTTCGGCCACACGCAGAGCCTGACGCCGTCATCACAGGGTATGCGTGGCTGAGGGGGGGACAAGGTGATGCGACATTGCTCAAACTTGAGTGCACCCACACTACTCCACCCTACCTCCCCAACTCACCACAGCTCCTTACCTATTCCTGAAGGTTACCTGGATGGCATCTCCAAACAGGAAAAGGTCAAGGCTTCATCACAGGCTCCTGGAATACTTCCCGAGTTCTCAGGACAGTGCAAAACCACTTTTCTTAGCGAGGAGGGGTCTCACCTTAATAAAAGTGCAATGCCTAAAACACACCAACAGTAACGGACGCTTAGACTTGCACCAGAAATTGAGACCTTTACCACAAATAACTGCTTCTGTCACTGCTCACCTTGCCCACTTCCACCTGACAGCTGATATCCACCATCACTTCCTAAAAATAAAGAGAAAGAACAGTGCTGTAACACAGCCACCACTTATGCTTCCCCGGCGAGGACAAACAGTCACCGACCTGCTTGGGGCAACCCCCTCACCCACAATGGGGCGCTCTGCTTCTGATTTAAACCATCTGCATCTGAAAGGAAGTTATGACAAAGGTTAAAGCCCTGCACAGCTCCAGAGGCCTTGTTTCTACCTAGGAAAACCATCCAGAATCCAAATATACTCTGCATTACAAATTTCAAGTCCCCAGCATTTATGCTTTTACCCCCACTCCCACACTGCGCAGCAGGGCAGAACGATCCCAGGCCAGACACGCAAACGCCTCTGACACAGGGGATGACAAACAAGGGGACGCAACAGCAAGAGAAAACTCATTCAGAAGAGCGACTGCAAGCACGGAGAGAACGAGGAAGGACACGGTCGAGATGAGAGCGACGCTGACCTGATGAGGCTCAGAGAAGCCGGCAGGAACAAGACGCTAACAGGACGATTCATTCCAAGAACCGCAAAGATGGATGCACGAGAACCCTACGCTCAGAATCCACTACCTATCTTCACACTCCTGCAAGTCCTACTCCACTAAAAATGGATCTCTGCAGTGCACAGCTGTCAATGGCAGCTCAGAATAAGACAGTAAAACACTTCTGATTGGATGCTTCTAAAGAGAGATGAGATTCTGATGCCTGTCCTAGCTCCCGACTCAAAGGTTTGATGGCACCGGCGCAGGGACAGGAAAGGTGGGAATACAGATGCTAAGAATGATGCTAGAGGTCCCAATAAGCCCCTCGAAGGACAAAGGCAAAAGACATGCCACACAAGACACACTAAAGACACACACTGCACGATAGACAAATGACACGACAGACACCAGGGCCGCTCTGCCCTGCGCACGTCAGCATTACAGGACTTACCCTTTATACGGCCAAAGGGCACACATCTTGGACACCCCCATCTCCAAAGCTGGCTCAAAAATCCCTCCCGCAGAGTCCCGAATCCACATCCCGCTTTCATCCTCCCTGTGGGCGGAAGCCCTCGACTTATCTCTCCGACGTCCGAAGATGCGAACCCACGGCAGTTGTAAAGGGAGGCCACCTCATCCTCTGCAATTTCATGTTCTCACCAGGCTGCTGTCACTCATGTCAGCCGCTATAAATGAAATCAACCATCAGTGTATGATCTGAGCAGCACCATCAGCCAAAACATGACAATTCTGCCGCTCACCATCTCCTGACAACACTGGAGGGCCACACGCAGAGCCTGACGCCGTCATCACAGGGTATGCGTGGCTGAGGGGGGGACAAGGTGATGCGACATTGCTCAAACTTGAGTGCACCCACACTACTCCACCCTACCTCCCCAACTCACCACAGCTCCTTACCTATTCCTGAAGGTTACCTGGATGGCATCTCCAAACAGGAAAAGGTCAAGGCTTCATCACAGGCTCCTGGAATACTTCCCGAGTTCTCAGGACAGTGCAAAACCACTTTTCTTAGCGAGGAGGGGTCTCACCTTAATAAAAGTGCAATGCCTAAAACACACCAACAGTAACGGACGCTTAGACTTGCACCAGAAATTGAGACCTTTACCACAAATAACTGCTTCTGTCACTGCTCACCTTGCCCACTTCCACCTGACAGCTGATATCCACCATCACTTCCTAAAAATAAAGAGAAAGAACAGTGCTGTAACACAGCCACCACTTATGCTTCCCCGGCGAGGACAAACAGTCACCGACCTGCTTGGGGCAACCCCCTCACCCACAATGGGGCGCTCTGCTTCTGATTTAAACCATCTGCATCTGAAAGGAAGTTATGACAAAGGTTAAAGCCCTGCACAGCTCCAGAGGCCTTGTTTCTACCTAGGAAAACCATCCAGAATCCAAATATACTCTGCATTACAAATTTCAAGTCCCCAGCATTTATGCTTTTACCCCCACTCCCACACTGCGCAGCAGGGCAGAACGATCCCAGGCCAGACACGCAAACGCCTCTGACACAGGGGATGACAAACAAGGGGACGCAACAGCCAGAGAAAACTCATTCAGAAGAGCGACTGCAAGCACGGAGAGAACGAGGAAGGACACGGTCGAGATGAGAGCGACGCTGACCTGATGAGGCTCAGCGAAGCCGGCAGGAACAAGACGCTAACAGGACGATTCATTCCAAGAACCGCAAAGATGGATGCCTGAGAATCCTACGCTCAGAATCCTCTACCTATCTTCACACTCCTGCAAGTCCTACTCCACTGAAAATCGATCTCTGCAGCGCAGAGAACAAGACCTTAAAAAAGACATCTCATCTCTCTTGAGACGCATCCAATCAGATAACGATGCCTGTCCAAGCTCCTGAATCAAAGGTTTGAGGGTACCGGTGCCAGGCTGAGGAAGGAAGCAATCAGAGATGGCAAGAATGACGCCAGAGTTTCCAGAAAGAACCTTGAAGGGCAAAGGGAAAAGACATGCCACACGAGACACACTAAAGATACACAGAGCACGATAGACAAGTGACACAACAAACACCAGGACCGCTCTGCCCTGTGCACCTCGGCATCCTCAAACCGACACCTGAAATGGTCCAAGGGGACACAGCCTGGACGTCCTCGGCTCCAAACATGACTCAAAAATCCCTCCCGCAGGGTCTTGACCCCATATCCAACTTCCATCCTCCCTGTGCGTGGAAGCCCTTCACTTATCTCTCGGACGTGTGGGGATGCGAACCCACAGCAGGTGCGAAGGTAGGCCGCCTCGTCCTCTGGCAATTCTGCGCTCTCAAAGCGCTGCTGTCATGGATGGCAGTTGCAATAAAGGAAATCAATGCATGATCTCAGCAGCACCATCGGCCTAAACACGACAATTTTGATGCTCACCATCTCCTGACAATGCCAGCACCCTCGGGCCACACGCTTCGGCCACACGCAGAGCCTGACGCCGTCATCACAGGGTATGCGTGGCTGAGGGGGGGACAAGGTGATGCGACATTGCTCAAACTTGAGTGCACCCACACTACTCCACCCTACCTCCCCAACTCACCACAGCTCCTTACCTATTCCTGAAGGTTACCTGGATGGCATCTCCAAACAGGAAAAGGTCAAGGCTTCATCACAGGCTCCTGGAATACTTCCCGAGTTCTCAGGACAGTGCAAAACCACTTTTCTTAGCGAGGAGGGGTCTCACCTTAATAAAAGTGCAATGCCTAAAACACACCAACAGTAACGGACGCTTAGACTTGCACCAGAAATTGAGACCTTTACCACAAATAACTGCTTCTGTCACTGCTCACCTTGCCCACTTCCACCTGACAGCTGATATCCAGCATCACTTCCTAAAAATAAAGAGAAAGAACAGTGCTGTAACACAGCCACCACTTATGCTTCCCCGGCGAGGACAAACAGTCACCGACCTGCTTGGGGCAACCCCCTCACCCACAATGGGGCGCTCTGCTTCTGATTTAAACCATCTGCATCTGAAAGGAAGTTATGACAAAGGTTAAAGCCCTGCACAGCTCCAGAGGCCTTGTTTCTACCTAGGAAAACCATCCAGAATCCAAATATACTCTGCATTACAAATTTCAAGTCCCCAGCATTTATGCTTTTACCCCCACTCCCACACTGCGCAGCAGGGCAGAACGATCCCAGGCCAGACACGCAAACGCCTCTGACACAGGGGATGACAAACAAGGGGACGCAACAGCCAGAGAAAACTCATTCAGAAGAGCGACTGCAAGCACGGAGAGAACGAGGAAGGACACGGTCGAGATGAGAGCGACGCTGACCTGATGAGGCTCAGCGAAGCCGGCAGGAACAAGACGCTAACAGGACGATTCATTCCAAGAACCGCAAAGATGGATGCCTGAGAATCCTACGCTCAGAATCCTCTACCTATCTTCACACTCCTGCAAGTCCTACTCCACTGAAAATCGATCTCTGCAGCGCAGAGAACAAGACCTTAAAAAAGACATCTCATCTCTCTTGAGACGCATCCAATCAGATAACGATGCCTGTCCAAGCTCCTGAATCAAAGGTTTGAGGGTACCGGTGCCAGGCTGAGGAAGGAAGCAATCAGAGATGGCAAGAATGACGCCAGAGTTTCCAGAAAGAACCTTGAAGGGCAAAGGGAAAAGACATGCCACACGAGACACACTAAAGATACACAGAGCACGATAGACAAGTGACACAACAAACACCAGGACCGCTCTGCCCTGTGCACCTCGGCATCCTCAAACCGACACCTGAAATGGTCCAAGGGGACACAGCCTGGACGTCCTCGGCTCCAAACATGACTCAAAAATCCCTCCCGCAGGGTCTTGACCCCATATCCAACTTCCATCCTCCCTGTGCGTGGAAGCCCTTCACTTATCTCTCGGACGTGTGGGGATGCGAACCCACAGCAGGTGCGAAGGTAGGCCGCCTCGTCCTCTGGCAATTCTGCGCTCTCAAAGCGCTGCTGTCATGGATGGCAGTTGCAATAAAGGAAATCAATGCATGATCTCAGCAGCACCATCGGCCTAAACACGACAATTTTGATGCTCACCATCTCCTGACAATGCCAGCACCCTCGGGCCACACGCTTCGGCCACACGCAGAGCCTGACGCCGTCATCACAGGGTATGCGTGGCTGAGGGGGGGACAAGGTGATGCGACATTGCTCAAACTTGAGTGCACCCACACTACTCCACCCTACCTCCCCAACTCACCACAGCTCCTTACCTATTCCTGAAGGTTACCTGGATGGCATCTCCAAACAGGAAAAGGTCAAGGCTTCATCACAGGCTCCTGGAATACTTCCCGAGTTCTCAGGACAGTGCAAAACCACTTTTCTTAGCGAGGAGGGGTCTCACCTTAATAAAAGTGCAATGCCTAAAACACACCAACAGTAACGGACGCTTAGACTTGCACCAGAAATTGAGACCTTTACCACAAATAACTGCTTCTGTCACTGCTCACCTTGCCCACTTCCACCTGACAGCTGATATCCACCATCACTTCCTAAAAATAAAGAGAAAGAACAGTGCTGTAACACAGCCACCACTTATGCTTCCCCGGCGAGGACAAACAGTCACCGACCTGCTTGGGGCAACCCCCTCACCCACAATGGGGCGCTCTGCTTCTGATTTAAACCATCTGCATCTGAAAGGAAGTTATGACAAAGGTTAAAGCCCTGCACAGCTCCAGAGGCCTTGTTTCTACCTAGGAAAACCATCCAGAATCCAAATATACTCTGCATTACAAATTTCAAGTCCCCAGCATTTATGCTTTTACCCCCACTCCCACACTGCGCAGCAGGGCAGAACGATCCCAGGCCAGACACGCAAACGCCTCTGACACAGGGGATGACAAACAAGGGGACGCAACAGCAAGAGAAAACTCATTCAGAAGAGCGACTGCAAGCACGGAGAGAACGAGGAAGGACACGGTCGAGATGAGAGCGACGCTGACCTGATGAGGCTCAGAGAAGCCGGCAGGAACAAGACGCTAACAGGACGATTCATTCCAAGAACCGCAAAGATGGATGCACGAGAACCCTACGCTCAGAATCCACTACCTATCTTCACACTCCTGCAAGTCCTACTCCACTAAAAATGGATCTCTGCAGTGCACAGCTGTCAATGGCAGCTCAGAATAAGACAGTAAAACACTTCTGATTGGATGCTTCTAAAGAGAGATGAGATTCTGATGCCTGTCCTAGCTCCCGACTCAAAGGTTTGATGGCACCGGCGCAGGGACAGGAAAGGTGGGAATACAGATGCTAAGAATGATGCTAGAGGTCCCAATAAGCCCCTCGAAGGACAAAGGCAAAAGACATGCCACACAAGACACACTAAAGACACACACTGCACGATAGACAAATGACACGACAGACACCAGGGCCGCTCTGCCCTGCGCACGTCAGCATTACAGGACTTACCCTTTATACGGCCAAAGGGCACACATCTTGGACACCCCCATCTCCAAAGCTGGCTCAAAAATCCCTCCCGCAGAGTCCCGAATCCACATCCCGCTTTCATCCTCCCTGTGGGCGGAAGCCCTCGACTTATCTCTCCGACGTCCGAAGATGCGAACCCACGGCAGTTGTAAAGGGAGGCCACCTCATCCTCTGCAATTTCATGTTCTCACCAGGCTGCTGTCACTCATGTCAGCCGCTATAAATGAAATCAACCATCAGTGTATGATCTGAGCAGCACCATCAGCCAAAACATGACAATTCTGCCGCTCACCATCTCCTGACAACACTGGAGGGCCACACGCAGAGCCTGACGCCGTCATCACAGGGTATGCGTGGCTGAGGGGGGGACAAGGTGATGCGACATTGCTCAAACTTGAGTGCACCCACACTACTCCACCCTACCTCCCCAACTCACCACAGCTCCTTACCTATTCCTGAAGGTTACCTGGATGGCATCTCCAAACAGGAAAAGGTCAAGGCTTCATCACAGGCTCCTGGAATACTTCCCGAGTTCTCAGGACAGTGCAAAACCACTTTTCTTAGCGAGGAGGGGTCTCACCTTAATAAAAGTGCAATGCCTAAAACACACCAACAGTAACGGACGCTTAGACTTGCACCAGAAATTGAGACCTTTACCACAAATAACTGCTTCTGTCACTGCTCACCTTGCCCACTTCCACCTGACAGCTGATATCCACCATCACTTCCTAAAAATAAAGAGAAAGAACAGTGCTGTAACACAGCCACCACTTATGCTTCCCCGGCGAGGACAAACAGTCACCGACCTGCTTGGGGCAACCCCCTCACCCACAATGGGGCGCTCTGCTTCTGATTTAAACCATCTGCATCTGAAAGGAAGTTATGACAAAGGTTAAAGCCCTGCACAGCTCCAGAGGCCTTGTTTCTACCTAGGAAAACCATCCAGAATCCAAATATACTCTGCATTACAAATTTCAAGTCCCCAGCATTTATGCTTTTACCCCCACTCCCACACTGCGCAGCAGGGCAGAACGATCCCAGGCCAGACACGCAAACGCCTCTGACACAGGGGATGACAAACAAGGGGACGCAACAGCCAGAGAAAACTCATTCAGAAGAGCGACTGCAAGCACGGAGAGAACGAGGAAGGACACGGTCGAGATGAGAGCGACGCTGACCTGATGAGGCTCAGCGAAGCCGGCAGGAACAAGACGCTAACAGGACGATTCATTCCAAGAACCGCAAAGATGGATGCCTGAGAATCCTACGCTCAGAATCCTCTACCTATCTTCACACTCCTGCAAGTCCTACTCCACTGAAAATCGATCTCTGCAGCGCAGAGAACAAGACCTTAAAAAAGACATCTCATCTCTCTTGAGACGCATCCAATCAGATAACGATGCCTGTCCAAGCTCCTGAATCAAAGGTTTGAGGGTACCGGTGCCAGGCTGAGGAAGGAAGCAATCAGAGATGGCAAGAATGACGCCAGAGTTTCCAGAAAGAACCTTGAAGGGCAAAGGGAAAAGACATGCCACACGAGACACACTAAAGATACACAGAGCACGATAGACAAGTGACACAACAAACACCAGGACCGCTCTGCCCTGTGCACCTCGGCATCCTCAAACCGACACCTGAAATGGTCCAAGGGGACACAGCCTGGACGTCCTCGGCTCCAAACATGACTCAAAAATCCCTCCCGCAGGGTCTTGACCCCATATCCAACTTCCATCCTCCCTGTGCGTGGAAGCCCTTCACTTATCTCTCGGACGTGTGGGGATGCGAACCCACAGCAGGTGCGAAGGTAGGCCGCCTCGTCCTCTGGCAATTCTGCGCTCTCAAAGCGCTGCTGTCATGGATGGCAGTTGCAATAAAGGAAATCAATGCATGATCTCAGCAGCACCATCGGCCTAAACACGACAATTTTGATGCTCACCATCTCCTGACAATGCCAGCACCCTCGGGCCACACGCTTCGGCCACACGCAGAGCCTGACGCCGTCATCACAGGGTATGCGTGGCTGAGGGGGGGACAAGGTGATGCGACATTGCTCAAACTTGAGTGCACCCACACTACTCCACCCTACCTCCCCAACTCACCACAGCTCCTTACCTATTCCTGAAGGTTACCTGGATGGCATCTCCAAACAGGAAAAGGTCAAGGCTTCATCACAGGCTCCTGGAATACTTCCCGAGTTCTCAGGACAGTGCAAAACCACTTTTCTTAGCGAGGAGGGGTCTCACCTTAATAAAAGTGCAATGCCTAAAACACACCAACAGTAACGGACGCTTAGACTTGCACCAGAAATTGAGACCTTTACCACAAATAACTGCTTCTGTCACTGCTCACCTTGCCCACTTCCACCTGACAGCTGATATCCACCATCACTTCCTAAAAATAAAGAGAAAGAACAGTGCTGTAACACAGCCACCACTTATGCTTCCCCGGCGAGGACAAACAGTCACCGACCTGCTTGGGGCAACCCCCTCACCCACAATGGGGCGCTCTGCTTCTGATTTAAACCATCTGCATCTGAAAGGAAGTTATGACAAAGGTTAAAGCCCTGCACAGCTCCAGAGGCCTTGTTTCTACCTAGGAAAACCATCCAGAATCCAAATATACTCTGCATTACAAATTTCAAGTCCCCAGCATTTATGCTTTTACCCCCACTCCCACACTGCGCAGCAGGGCAGAACGATCCCAGGCCAGACACGCAAACGCCTCTGACACAGGGGATGACAAACAAGGAGACGCAACAGCAAGAGAAAACTCATTCAGAAGAGCGACTGCAAGCACGGAGAGAACGAGGAAGGACACGGTCGAGATGAGAGCGACGCTGACCTGATGAGGCTCAGAGAAGCCGGCAGGAACAAGACGCTAACAGGACGATTCATTCCAAGAACCGCAAAGATGGATGCACGAGAACCCTACGCTCAGAATCCACTACCTATCTTCACACTCCTGCAAGTCCTACTCCACTGAAAATCGATCTCTGCAGTGCACAGCTGTCAATGGCAGCTCAGAATAAGACAGTAAAACACTTCTGATTGGATGCTTCTAAAGAGAGATGAGATTCTGATGCCTGTCCTAGCTCCCGACTCAAAGGTTTGATGGCACCGGCGCAGGGACAGGAAAGGTGGGAATACAGATGCTAAGAATGATGCTAGAGGTCCCAATAAGCCCCTCGAAGGACAAAGGCAAAAGACATGCCACACAAGACACACTAAAGACACACACTGCACGATAGACAAATGACACGACAGACACCAGGGCCGCTCTGCCCTGCGCACGTCAGCATTACAGGACTTACCCTTTATACGGCCAAAGGGCACACATCTTGGACACCCCCATCTCCAAAGCTGGCTCAAAAATCCCTCCCGCAGAGTCCCGAATCCACATCCCGCTTTCATCCTCCCTGTGGGCGGAAGCCCTCGACTTATCTCTCCGACGTCCGAAGATGCGAACCCACGGCAGTTGTAAAGGGAGGCCACCTCATCCTCTGCAATTTCATGTTCTCACCAGGCTGCTGTCACTCATGTCAGCCGCTATAAATGAAATCAACCATCAGTGTATGATCTGAGCAGCACCATCAGCCAAAACATGACAATTCTGCCGCTCACCATCTCCTGACAACACTGGAGGGCCACACGCAGAGCCTGACGCCGTCATCACAGGGTATGCGTGGCTGAGGGGGGGACAAGGTGATGCGACATTGCTCAAACTTGAGTGCACCCACACTACTCCACCCTACCTCCCCAACTCACCACAGCTCCTTACCTATTCCTGAAGGTTACCTGGATGGCATCTCCAAACAGGAAAAGGTCAAGGCTTCATCACAGGCTCCTGGAATACTTCCCGAGTTCTCAGGACAGTGCAAAACCACTTTTCTTAGCGAGGAGGGGTCTCACCTTAATAAAAGTGCAATGCCTAAAACACACCAACAGTAACGGACGCTTAGACTTGCACCAGAAATTGAGACCTTTACCACAAATAACTGCTTCTGTCACTGCTCACCTTGCCCACTTCCACCTGACAGCTGATATCCAGCATCACTTCCTAAAAATAAAGAGAAAGAACAGTGCTGTAACACAGCCACCACTTATGCTTCCCCGGCGAGGACAAACAGTCACCGACCTGCTTGGGGCAACCCCCTCACCCACAATGGGGCGCTCTGCTTCTGATTTAAACCATCTGCATCTGAAAGGAAGTTATGACAAAGGTTAAAGCCCTGCACAGCTCCAGAGGCCTTGTTTCTACCTAGGAAAACCATCCAGAATCCAAATATACTCTGCATTACAAATTTCAAGTCCCCAGCATTTATGCTTTTACCCCCACTCCCACACTGCGCAGCAGGGCAGAACGATCCCAGGCCAGACACGCAAACGCCTCTGACACAGGGGATGACAAACAAGGGGACGCAACAGCCAGAGAAAACTCATTCAGAAGAGCGACTGCAAGCACGGAGAGAACGAGGAAGGACACGGTCGAGATGAGAGCGACGCTGACCTGATGAGGCTCAGCGAAGCCGGCAGGAACAAGACGCTAACAGGACGATTCATTCCAAGAACCGCAAAGATGGATGCCTGAGAATCCTACGCTCAGAATCCTCTACCTATCTTCACACTCCTGCAAGTCCTACTCCACTGAAAATCGATCTCTGCAGCGCAGAGAACAAGACCTTAAAAAAGACATCTCATCTCTCTTGAGACGCATCCAATCAGATAACGATGCCTGTCCAAGCTCCTGAATCAAAGGTTTGAGGGTACCGGTGCCAGGCTGAGGAAGGAAGCAATCAGAGATGGCAAGAATGACGCCAGAGTTTCCAGAAAGAACCTTGAAGGGCAAAGGGAAAAGACATGCCACACGAGACACACTAAAGATACACAGAGCACGATAGACAAGTGACACAACAAACACCAGGACCGCTCTGCCCTGTGCACCTCGGCATCCTCAAACCGACACCTGAAATGGTCCAAGGGGACACAGCCTGGACGTCCTCGGCTCCAAACATGACTCAAAAATCCCTCCCGCAGGGTCTTGACCCCATATCCAACTTCCATCCTCCCTGTGCGTGGAAGCCCTTCACTTATCTCTCGGACGTGTGGGGATGCGAACCCACAGCAGGTGCGAAGGTAGGCCGCCTCGTCCTCTGGCAATTCTGCGCTCTCAAAGCGCTGCTGTCATGGATGGCAGTTGCAATAAAGGAAATCAATGCATGATCTCAGCAGCACCATCGGCCTAAACACGACAATTTTGATGCTCACCATCTCCTGACAATGCCAGCACCCTCGGGCCACACGCTTCGGCCACACGCAGAGCCTGACGCCGTCATCACAGGGTATGCGTGGCTGAGGGGGGGACAAGGTGATGCGACATTGCTCAAACTTGAGTGCACCCACACTACTCCACCCTACCTCCCCAACTCACCACAGCTCCTTACCTATTCCTGAAGGTTACCTGGATGGCATCTCCAAACAGGAAAAGGTCAAGGCTTCATCACAGGCTCCTGGAATACTTCCCGAGTTCTCAGGACAGTGCAAAACCACTTTTCTTAGCGAGGAGGGGTCTCACCTTAATAAAAGTGCAATGCCTAAAACACACCAACAGTAACGGACGCTTAGACTTGCACCAGAAATTGAGACCTTTACCACAAATAACTGCTTCTGTCACTGCTCACCTTGCCCACTTCCACCTGACAGCTGATATCCACCATCACTTCCTAAAAATAAAGAGAAAGAACAGTGCTGTAACACAGCCACCACTTATGCTTCCCCGGCGAGGACAAACAGTCACCGACCTGCTTGGGGCAACCCCCTCACCCACAATGGGGCGCTCTGCTTCTGATTTAAACCATCTGCATCTGAAAGGAAGTTATGACAAAGGTTAAAGCCCTGCACAGCTCCAGAGGCCTTGTTTCTACCTAGGAAAACCATCCAGAATCCAAATATACTCTGCATTACAAATTTCAAGTCCCCAGCATTTATGCTTTTACCCCCACTCCCACACTGCGCAGCAGGGCAGAACGATCCCAGGCCAGACACGCAAACGCCTCTGACACAGGGGATGACAAACAAGGGGACGCAACAGCAAGAGAAAACTCATTCAGAAGAGCGACTGCAAGCACGGAGAGAACGAGGAAGGACACGGTCGAGATGAGAGCGACGCTGACCTGATGAGGCTCAGAGAAGCCGGCAGGAACAAGACGCTAACAGGACGATTCATTCCAAGAACCGCAAAGATGGATGCACGAGAACCCTACGCTCAGAATCCACTACCTATCTTCACACTCCTGCAAGTCCTACTCCACTAAAAATGGATCTCTGCAGTGCACAGCTGTCAATGGCAGCTCAGAATAAGACAGTAAAACACTTCTGATTGGATGCTTCTAAAGAGAGATGAGATTCTGATGCCTGTCCTAGCTCCCGACTCAAAGGTTTGATGGCACCGGCGCAGGGACAGGAAAGGTGGGAATACAGATGCTAAGAATGATGCTAGAGGTCCCAATAAGCCCCTCGAAGGACAAAGGCAAAAGACATGCCACACAAGACACACTAAAGACACACACTGCACGATAGACAAATGACACGACAGACACCAGGGCCGCTCTGCCCTGCGCACGTCAGCATTACAGGACTTACCCTTTATACGGCCAAAGGGCACACATCTTGGACACCCCCATCTCCAAAGCTGGCTCAAAAATCCCTCCCGCAGAGTCCCGAATCCACATCCCGCTTTCATCCTCCCTGTGGGCGGAAGCCCTCGACTTATCTCTCCGACGTCCGAAGATGCGAACCCACGGCAGTTGTAAAGGGAGGCCACCTCATCCTCTGCAATTTCATGTTCTCACCAGGCTGCTGTCACTCATGTCAGCCGCTATAAATGAAATCAACCATCAGTGTATGATCTGAGCAGCACCATCAGCCAAAACATGACAATTCTGCCGCTCACCATCTCCTGACAACACTGGAGGGCCACACGCAGAGCCTGACGCCGTCATCACAGGGTATGCGTGGCTGAGGGGGGGACAAGGTGATGCGACATTGCTCAAACTTGAGTGCACCCACACTACTCCACCCTACCTCCCCAACTCACCACAGCTCCTTACCTATTCCTGAAGGTTACCTGGATGGCATCTCCAAACAGGAAAAGGTCAAGGCTTCATCACAGGCTCCTGGAATACTTCCCGAGTTCTCAGGACAGTGCAAAACCACTTTTCTTAGCGAGGAGGGGTCTCACCTTAATAAAAGTGCAATGCCTAAAACACACCAACAGTAACGGACGCTTAGACTTGCACCAGAAATTGAGACCTTTACCACAAATAACTGCTTCTGTCACTGCTCACCTTGCCCACTTCCACCTGACAGCTGATATCCACCATCACTTCCTAAAAATAAAGAGAAAGAACAGTGCTGTAACACAGCCACCACTTATGCTTCCCCGGCGAGGACAAACAGTCACCGACCTGCTTGGGGCAACCCCCTCACCCACAATGGGGCGCTCTGCTTCTGATTTAAACCATCTGCATCTGAAAGGAAGTTATGACAAAGGTTAAAGCCCTGCACAGCTCCAGAGGCCTTGTTTCTACCTAGGAAAACCATCCAGAATCCAAATATACTCTGCATTACAAATTTCAAGTCCCCAGCATTTATGCTTTTACCCCCACTCCCACACTGCGCAGCAGGGCAGAACGATCCCAGGCCAGACACGCAAACGCCTCTGACACAGGGGATGACAAACAAGGGGACGCAACAGCCAGAGAAAACTCATTCAGAAGAGCGACTGCAAGCACGGAGAGAACGAGGAAGGACA
This sequence comes from Sturnus vulgaris, assembly GCF_052056855.1. Lineage (NCBI taxonomy): Eukaryota > Metazoa > Chordata > Aves > Passeriformes > Sturnidae > Sturnus > Sturnus vulgaris. The sequence goes on along the minus strand of NW_028276484.1, from coordinate 118,293 downwards.
CGGTCGAGATGAGAGCGACGCTGACCTGATGAGGCTCAGCGAAGCCGGCAGGAACAAGACGCTAACAGGACGATTCATTCCAAGAACCGCAAAGATGGATGCCTGAGAATCCTACGCTCAGAATCCTCTACCTATCTTCACACTCCTGCAAGTCCTACTCCACTGAAAATCGATCTCTGCAGCGCAGAGAACAAGACCTTAAAAAAGACATCTCATCTCTCTTGAGACGCATCCAATCAGATAACGATGCCTGTCCAAGCTCCTGAATCAAAGGTTTGAGGGTACCGGTGCCAGGCTGAGGAAGGAAGCAATCAGAGATGGCAAGAATGACGCCAGAGTTTCCAGAAAGAACCTTGAAGGGCAAAGGGAAAAGACATGCCACACGAGACACACTAAAGATACACAGAGCACGATAGACAAGTGACACAACAAACACCAGGACCGCTCTGCCCTGTGCACCTCGGCATCCTCAAACCGACACCTGAAATGGTCCAAGGGGACACAGCCTGGACGTCCTCGGCTCCAAACATGACTCAAAAATCCCTCCCGCAGGGTCTTGACCCCATATCCAACTTCCATCCTCCCTGTGCGTGGAAGCCCTTCACTTATCTCTCGGACGTGTGGGGATGCGAACCCACAGCAGGTGCGAAGGTAGGCCGCCTCGTCCTCTGGCAATTCTGCGCTCTCAAAGCGCTGCTGTCATGGATGGCAGTTGCAATAAAGGAAATCAATGCATGATCTCAGCAGCACCATCGGCCTAAACACGACAATTTTGATGCTCACCATCTCCTGACAATGCCAGCACCCTCGGGCCACACGCTTCGGCCACACGCAGAGCCTGACGCCGTCATCACAGGGTATGCGTGGCTGAGGGGGGGACAAGGTGATGCGACATTGCTCAAACTTGAGTGCACCCACACTACTCCACCCTACCTCCCCAACTCACCACAGCTCCTTACCTATTCCTGAAGGTTACCTGGATGGCATCTCCAAACAGGAAAAGGTCAAGGCTTCATCACAGGCTCCTGGAATACTTCCCGAGTTCTCAGGACAGTGCAAAACCACTTTTCTTAGCGAGGAGGGGTCTCACCTTAATAAAAGTGCAATGCCTAAAACACACCAACAGTAACGGACGCTTAGACTTGCACCAGAAATTGAGACCTTTACCACAAATAACTGCTTCTGTCACTGCTCACCTTGCCCACTTCCACCTGACAGCTGATATCCACCATCACTTCCTAAAAATAAAGAGAAAGAACAGTGCTGTAACACAGCCACCACTTATGCTTCCCCGGCGAGGACAAACAGTCACCGACCTGCTTGGGGCAACCCCCTCACCCACAATGGGGCGCTCTGCTTCTGATTTAAACCATCTGCATCTGAAAGGAAGTTATGACAAAGGTTAAAGCCCTGCACAGCTCCAGAGGCCTTGTTTCTACCTAGGAAAACCATCCAGAATCCAAATATACTCTGCATTACAAATTTCAAGTCCCCAGCATTTATGCTTTTACCCCCACTCCCACACTGCGCAGCAGGGCAGAACGATCCCAGGCCAGACACGCAAACGCCTCTGACACAGGGGATGACAAACAAGGGGACGCAACAGCAAGAGAAAACTCATTCAGAAGAGCGACTGCAAGCACGGAGAGAACGAGGAAGGACACGGTCGAGATGAGAGCGACGCTGACCTGATGAGGCTCAGAGAAGCCGGCAGGAACAAGACGCTAACAGGACGATTCATTCCAAGAACCGCAAAGATGGATGCACGAGAACCCTACGCTCAGAATCCACTACCTATCTTCACACTCCTGCAAGTCCTACTCCACTGAAAATCGATCTCTGCAGTGCACAGCTGTCAATGGCAGCTCAGAATAAGACAGTAAAACACTTCTGATTGGATGCTTCTAAAGAGAGATGAGATTCTGATGCCTGTCCTAGCTCCCGACTCAAAGGTTTGATGGCACCGGCGCAGGGACAGGAAAGGTGGGAATACAGATGCTAAGAATGATGCTAGAGGTCCCAATAAGCCCCTCGAAGGACAAAGGCAAAAGACATGCCACACAAGACACACTAAAGACACACACTGCACGATAGACAAATGACACGACAGACACCAGGGCCGCTCTGCCCTGCGCACGTCAGCATTACAGGACTTACCCTTTATATGGCCAAAGGGCACACATCTTGGACACCCCCATCTCCAAAGCTGGCTCAAAAATCCCTCCCGCAGAGTCCCGAATCCACATCCCGCTTTCATCCTCCCTGTGGGCGGAAGCCCTCGACTTATCTCTCCGACGTCCGAAGATGCGAACCCACGGCAGTTGTAAAGGGAGGCCACCTCATCCTCTGCAATTTCATGTTCTCACCAGGCTGCTGTCACTCATGTCAGCCGCTATAAATGAAATCAACCATCAGTGTATGATCTGAGCAGCACCATCAGCCAAAACATGACAATTCTGCCGCTCACCATCTCCTGACAACACTGGAGGGCCACACGCAGAGCCTGACGCCGTCATCACAGGGTATGCGTGGCTGAGGGGGGGACAAGGTGATGCGACATTGCTCAAACTTGAGTGCACCCACACTACTCCACCCTACCTCCCCAACTCACCACAGCTCCTTACCTATTCCTGAAGGTTACCTGGATGGCATCTCCAAACAGGAAAAGGTCAAGGCTTCATCACAGGCTCCTGGAATACTTCCCGAGTTCTCAGGACAGTGCAAAACCACTTTTCTTAGCGAGGAGGGGTCTCACCTTAATAAAAGTGCAATGCCTAAAACACACCAACAGTAACGGACGCTTAGACTTGCACCAGAAATTGAGACCTTTACCACAAATAACTGCTTCTGTCACTGCTCACCTTGCCCACTTCCACCTGACAGCTGATATCCACCATCACTTCCTAAAAATAAAGAGAAAGAACAGTGCTGTAACACAGCCACCACTTATGCTTCCCCGGCGAGGACAAACAGTCACCGACCTGCTTGGGGCAACCCCCTCACCCACAATGGGGCGCTCTGCTTCTGATTTAAACCATCTGCATCTGAAAGGAAGTTATGACAAAGGTTAAAGCCCTGCACAGCTCCAGAGGCCTTGTTTCTACCTAGGAAAACCATCCAGAATCCAAATATACTCTGCATTACAAATTTCAAGTCCCCAGCATTTATGCTTTTACCCCCACTCCCACACTGCGCAGCAGGGCAGAACGATCCCAGGCCAGACACGCAAACGCCTCTGACACAGGGGATGACAAACAAGGGGACGCAACAGCAAGAGAAAACTCATTCAGAAGAGCGACTGCAAGCACGGAGAGAACGAGGAAGGACACGGTCGAGATGAGAGCGACGCTGACCTGATGAGGCTCAGAGAAGCCGGCAGGAACAAGACGCTAACAGGACGATTCATTCCAAGAACCGCAAAGATGGATGCACGAGAACCCTACGCTCAGAATCCACTACCTATCTTCACACTCCTGCAAGTCCTACTCCACTGAAAATCGATCTCTGCAGTGCACAGCTGTCAATGGCAGCTCAGAATAAGACAGTAAAACACTTCTGATTGGATGCTTCTAAAGAGAGATGAGATTCTGATGCCTGTCCTAGCTCCCGACTCAAAGGTTTGATGGCACCGGCGCAGGGACAGGAAAGGTGGGAATACAGATGCTAAGAATGATGCTAGAGGTCCCAATAAGCCCCTCGAAGGACAAAGGCAAAAGACATGCCACACAAGACACACTAAAGACACACACTGCACGATAGACAAATGACACGACAGACACCAGGGCCGCTCTGCCCTGCGCACGTCAGCATTACAGGACTTACCCTTTATACGGCCAAAGGGCACACATCTTGGACACCCCCATCTCCAAAGCTGGCTCAAAAATCCCTCCCGCAGAGTCCCGAATCCACATCCCGCTTTCATCCTCCCTGTGGGCGGAAGCCCTCGACTTATCTCTCCGACGTCCGAAGATGCGAACCCACGGCAGTTGTAAAGGGAGGCCACCTCATCCTCTGCAATTTCATGTTCTCACCAGGCTGCTGTCACTCATGTCAGCCGCTATAAATGAAATCAACCATCAGTGTATGATCTGAGCAGCACCATCAGCCAAAACATGACAATTCTGCCGCTCACCATCTCCTGACAACACTGGAGGGCCACACGCAGAGCCTGACGCCGTCATCACAGGGTATGCGTGGCTGAGGGGGGGACAAGGTGATGCGACATTGCTCAAACTTGAGTGCACCCACACTACTCCACCCTACCTCCCCAACTCACCACAGCTCCTTACCTATTCCTGAAGGTTACCTGGATGGCATCTCCAAACAGGAAAAGGTCAAGGCTTCATCACAGGCTCCTGGAATACTTCCCGAGTTCTCAGGACAGTGCAAAACCACTTTTCTTAGCGAGGAGGGGTCTCACCTTAATAAAAGTGCAATGCCTAAAACACACCAACAGTAACGGACGCTTAGACTTGCACCAGAAATTGAGACCTTTACCACAAATAACTGCTTCTGTCACTGCTCACCTTGCCCACTTCCACCTGACAGCTGATATCCAGCATCACTTCCTAAAAATAAAGAGAAAGAACAGTGCTGTAACACAGCCACCACTTATGCTTCCCCGGCGAGGACAAACAGTCACCGACCTGCTTGGGGCAACCCCCTCACCCACAATGGGGCGCTCTGCTTCTGATTTAAACCATCTGCATCTGAAAGGAAGTTATGACAAAGGTTAAAGCCCTGCACAGCTCCAGAGGCCTTGTTTCTACCTAGGAAAACCATCCAGAATCCAAATATACTCTGCATTACAAATTTCAAGTCCCCAGCATTTATGCTTTTACCCCCACTCCCACACTGCGCAGCAGGGCAGAACGATCCCAGGCCAGACACGCAAACGCCTCTGACACAGGGGATGACAAACAAGGGGACGCAACAGCCAGAGAAAACTCATTCAGAAGAGCGACTGCAAGCACGGAGAGAACGAGGAAGGACACGGTCGAGATGAGAGCGACGCTGACCTGATGAGGCTCAGCGAAGCCGGCAGGAACAAGACGCTAACAGGACGATTCATTCCAAGAACCGCAAAGATGGATGCCTGAGAATCCTACGCTCAGAATCCTCTACCTATCTTCACACTCCTGCAAGTCCTACTCCACTGAAAATCGATCTCTGCAGCGCAGAGAACAAGACCTTAAAAAAGACATCTCATCTCTCTTGAGACGCATCCAATCAGATAACGATGCCTGTCCAAGCTCCTGAATCAAAGGTTTGAGGGTACCGGTGCCAGGCTGAGGAAGGAAGCAATCAGAGATGGCAAGAATGACGCCAGAGTTTCCAGAAAGAACCTTGAAGGGCAAAGGGAAAAGACATGCCACACGAGACACACTAAAGATACACAGAGCACGATAGACAAGTGACACAACAAACACCAGGACCGCTCTGCCCTGTGCACCTCGGCATCCTCAAACCGACACCTGAAATGGTCCAAGGGGACACAGCCTGGACGTCCTCGGCTCCAAACATGACTCAAAAATCCCTCCCGCAGGGTCTTGACCCCATATCCAACTTCCATCCTCCCTGTGCGTGGAAGCCCTTCACTTATCTCTCGGACGTGTGGGGATGCGAACCCACAGCAGGTGCGAAGGTAGGCCGCCTCGTCCTCTGGCAATTCTGCGCTCTCAAAGCGCTGCTGTCATGGATGGCAGTTGCAATAAAGGAAATCAATGCATGATCTCAGCAGCACCATCGGCCTAAACACGACAATTTTGATGCTCACCATCTCCTGACAATGCCAGCACCCTCGGGCCACACGCTTCGGCCACACGCAGAGCCTGACGCCGTCATCACAGGGTATGCGTGGCTGAGGGGGGGACAAGGTGATGCGACATTGCTCAAACTTGAGTGCACCCACACTACTCCACCCTACCTCCCCAACTCACCACAGCTCCTTACCTATTCCTGAAGGTTACCTGGATGGCATCTCCAAACAGGAAAAGGTCAAGGCTTCATCACAGGCTCCTGGAATACTTCCCGAGTTCTCAGGACAGTGCAAAACCACTTTTCTTAGCGAGGAGGGGTCTCACCTTAATAAAAGTGCAATGCCTAAAACACACCAACAGTAACGGACGCTTAGACTTGCACCAGAAATTGAGACCTTTACCACAAATAACTGCTTCTGTCACTGCTCACCTTGCCCACTTCCACCTGACAGCTGATATCCACCATCACTTCCTAAAAATAAAGAGAAAGAACAGTGCTGTAACACAGCCACCACTTATGCTTCCCCGGCGAGGACAAACAGTCACCGACCTGCTTGGGGCAACCCCCTCACCCACAATGGGGCGCTCTGCTTCTGATTTAAACCATCTGCATCTGAAAGGAAGTTATGACAAAGGTTAAAGCCCTGCACAGCTCCAGAGGCCTTGTTTCTACCTAGGAAAACCATCCAGAATCCAAATATACTCTGCATTACAAATTTCAAGTCCCCAGCATTTATGCTTTTACCCCCACTCCCACACTGCGCAGCAGGGCAGAACGATCCCAGGCCAGACACGCAAACGCCTCTGACACAGGGGATGACAAACAAGGAGACGCAACAGCAAGAGAAAACTCATTCAGAAGAGCGACTGCAAGCACGGAGAGAACGAGGAAGGACACGGTCGAGATGAGAGCGACGCTGACCTGATGAGGCTCAGAGAAGCCGGCAGGAACAAGACGCTAACAGGACGATTCATTCCAAGAACCGCAAAGATGGATGCACGAGAACCCTACGCTCAGAATCCACTACCTATCTTCACACTCCTGCAAGTCCTACTCCACTGAAAATCGATCTCTGCAGTGCACAGCTGTCAATGGCAGCTCAGAATAAGACAGTAAAACACTTCTGATTGGATGCTTCTAAAGAGAGATGAGATTCTGATGCCTGTCCTAGCTCCCGACTCAAAGGTTTGATGGCACCGGCGCAGGGACAGGAAAGGTGGGAATACAGATGCTAAGAATGATGCTAGAGGTCCCAATAAGCCCCTCGAAGGACAAAGGCAAAAGACATGCCACACAAGACACACTAAAGACACACACTGCACGATAGACAAATGACACGACAGACACCAGGGCCGCTCTGCCCTGCGCACGTCAGCATTACAGGACTTACCCTTTATACGGCCAAAGGGCACACATCTTGGACACCCCCATCTCCAAAGCTGGCTCAAAAATCCCTCCCGCAGAGTCCCGAATCCACATCCCGCTTTCATCCTCCCTGTGGGCGGAAGCCCTCGACTTATCTCTCCGACGTCCGAAGATGCGAACCCACGGCAGTTGTAAAGGGAGGCCACCTCATCCTCTGCAATTTCATGTTCTCACCAGGCTGCTGTCACTCATGTCAGCCGCTATAAATGAAATCAACCATCAGTGTATGATCTGAGCAGCACCATCAGCCAAAACATGACAATTCTGCCGCTCACCATCTCCTGACAACACTGGAGGGCCACACGCAGAGCCTGACGCCGTCATCACAGGGTATGCGTGGCTGAGGGGGGGACAAGGTGATGCGACATTGCTCAAACTTGAGTGCACCCACACTACTCCACCCTACCTCCCCAACTCACCACAGCTCCTTACCTATTCCTGAAGGTTACCTGGATGGCATCTCCAAACAGGAAAAGGTCAAGGCTTCATCACAGGCTCCTGGAATACTTCCCGAGTTCTCAGGACAGTGCAAAACCACTTTTCTTAGCGAGGAGGGGTCTCACCTTAATAAAAGTGCAATGCCTAAAACACACCAACAGTAACGGACGCTTAGACTTGCACCAGAAATTGAGACCTTTACCACAAATAACTGCTTCTGTCACTGCTCACCTTGCCCACTTCCACCTGACAGCTGATATCCAGCATCACTTCCTAAAAATAAAGAGAAAGAACAGTGCTGTAACACAGCCACCACTTATGCTTCCCCGGCGAGGACAAACAGTCACCGACCTGCTTGGGGCAACCCCCTCACCCACAATGGGGCGCTCTGCTTCTGATTTAAACCATCTGCATCTGAAAGGAAGTTATGACAAAGGTTAAAGCCCTGCACAGCTCCAGAGGCCTTGTTTCTACCTAGGAAAACCATCCAGAATCCAAATATACTCTGCATTACAAATTTCAAGTCCCCAGCATTTATGCTTTTACCCCCACTCCCACACTGCGCAGCAGGGCAGAACGATCCCAGGCCAGACACGCAAACGCCTCTGACACAGGGGATGACAAACAAGGGGACGCAACAGCCAGAGAAAACTCATTCAGAAGAGCGACTGCAAGCACGGAGAGAACGAGGAAGGACACGGTCGAGATGAGAGCGACGCTGACCTGATGAGGCTCAGCGAAGCCGGCAGGAACAAGACGCTAACAGGACGATTCATTCCAAGAACCGCAAAGATGGATGCCTGAGAATCCTACGCTCAGAATCCTCTACCTATCTTCACACTCCTGCAAGTCCTACTCCACTGAAAATCGATCTCTGCAGCGCAGAGAACAAGACCTTAAAAAAGACATCTCATCTCTCTTGAGACGCATCCAATCAGATAACGATGCCTGTCCAAGCTCCTGAATCAAAGGTTTGAGGGTACCGGTGCCAGGCTGAGGAAGGAAGCAATCAGAGATGGCAAGAATGACGCCAGAGTTTCCAGAAAGAACCTTGAAGGGCAAAGGGAAAAGACATGCCACACGAGACACACTAAAGATACACAGAGCACGATAGACAAGTGACACAACAAACACCAGGACCGCTCTGCCCTGTGCACCTCGGCATCCTCAAACCGACACCTGAAATGGTCCAAGGGGACACAGCCTGGACGTCCTCGGCTCCAAACATGACTCAAAAATCCCTCCCGCAGGGTCTTGACCCCATATCCAACTTCCATCCTCCCTGTGCGTGGAAGCCCTTCACTTATCTCTCGGACGTGTGGGGATGCGAACCCACAGCAGGTGCGAAGGTAGGCCGCCTCGTCCTCTGGCAATTCTGCGCTCTCAAAGCGCTGCTGTCATGGATGGCAGTTGCAATAAAGGAAATCAATGCATGATCTCAGCAGCACCATCGGCCTAAACACGACAATTTTGATGCTCACCATCTCCTGACAATGCCAGCACCCTCGGGCCACACGCTTCGGCCACACGCAGAGCCTGACGCCGTCATCACAGGGTATGCGTGGCTGAGGGGGGGACAAGGTGATGCGACATTGCTCAAACTTGAGTGCACCCACACTACTCCACCCTACCTCCCCAACTCACCACAGCTCCTTACCTATTCCTGAAGGTTACCTGGATGGCATCTCCAAACAGGAAAAGGTCAAGGCTTCATCACAGGCTCCTGGAATACTTCCCGAGTTCTCAGGACAGTGCAAAACCACTTTTCTTAGCGAGGAGGGGTCTCACCTTAATAAAAGTGCAATGCCTAAAACACACCAACAGTAACGGACGCTTAGACTTGCACCAGAAATTGAGACCTTTACCACAAATAACTGCTTCTGTCACTGCTCACCTTGCCCACTTCCACCTGACAGCTGATATCCACCATCACTTCCTAAAAATAAAGAGAAAGAACAGTGCTGTAACACAGCCACCACTTATGCTTCCCCGGCGAGGACAAACAGTCACCGACCTGCTTGGGGCAACCCCCTCACCCACAATGGGGCGCTCTGCTTCTGATTTAAACCATCTGCATCTGAAAGGAAGTTATGACAAAGGTTAAAGCCCTGCACAGCTCCAGAGGCCTTGTTTCTACCTAGGAAAACCATCCAGAATCCAAATATACTCTGCATTACAAATTTCAAGTCCCCAGCATTTATGCTTTTACCCCCACTCCCACACTGCGCAGCAGGGCAGAACGATCCCAGGCCAGACACGCAAACGCCTCTGACACAGGGGATGACAAACAAGGGGACGCAACAGCAAGAGAAAACTCATTCAGAAGAGCGACTGCAAGCACGGAGAGAACGAGGAAGGACACGGTCGAGATGAGAGCGACGCTGACCTGATGAGGCTCAGAGAAGCCGGCAGGAACAAGACGCTAACAGGACGATTCATTCCAAGAACCGCAAAGATGGATGCACGAGAACCCTACGCTCAGAATCCACTACCTATCTTCACACTCCTGCAAGTCCTACTCCACTGAAAATCGATCTCTGCAGTGCACAGCTGTCAATGGCAGCTCAGAATAAGACAGTAAAACACTTCTGATTGGATGCTTCTAAAGAGAGATGAGATTCTGATGCCTGTCCTAGCTCCCGACTCAAAGGTTTGATGGCACCGGCGCAGGGACAGGAAAGGTGGGAATACAGATGCTAAGAATGATGCTAGAGGTCCCAATAAGCCCCTCGAAGGACAAAGGCAAAAGACATGCCACACAAGACACACTAAAGACACACACTGCACGATAGACAAATGACACGACAGACACCAGGGCCGCTCTGCCCTGCGCACGTCAGCATTACAGGACTTACCCTTTATATGGCCAAAGGGCACACATCTTGGACACCCCCATCTCCAAAGCTGGCTCAAAAATCCCTCCCGCAGAGTCCCGAATCCACATCCCGCTTTCATCCTCCCTGTGGGCGGAAGCCCTCGACTTATCTCTCCGACGTCCGAAGATGCGAACCCACGGCAGTTGTAAAGGGAGGCCACCTCATCCTCTGCAATTTCATGTTCTCACCAGGCTGCTGTCACTCATGTCAGCCGCTATAAATGAAATCAACCATCAGTGTATGATCTGAGCAGCACCATCAGCCAAAACATGACAATTCTGCCGCTCACCATCTCCTGACAACACTGGAGGGCCACACGCAGAGCCTGACGCCGTCATCACAGGGTATGCGTGGCTGAGGGGGGGACAAGGTGATGCGACATTGCTCAAACTTGAGTGCACCCACACTACTCCACCCTACCTCCCCAACTCACCACAGCTCCTTACCTATTCCTGAAGGTTACCTGGATGGCATCTCCAAACAGGAAAAGGTCAAGGCTTCATCACAGGCTCCTGGAATACTTCCCGAGTTCTCAGGACAGTGCAAAACCACTTTTCTTAGCGAGGAGGGGTCTCACCTTAATAAAAGTGCAATGCCTAAAACACACCAACAGTAACGGACGCTTAGACTTGCACCAGAAATTGAGACCTTTACCACAAATAACTGCTTCTGTCACTGCTCACCTTGCCCACTTCCACCTGACAGCTGATATCCACCATCACTTCCTAAAAATAAAGAGAAAGAACAGTGCTGTAACACAGCCACCACTTATGCTTCCCCGGCGAGGACAAACAGTCACCGACCTGCTTGGGGCAACCCCCTCACCCACAATGGGGCGCTCTGCTTCTGATTTAAACCATCTGCATCTGAAAGGAAGTTATGACAAAGGTTAAAGCCCTGCACAGCTCCAGAGGCCTTGTTTCTACCTAGGAAAACCATCCAGAATCCAAATATACTCTGCATTACAAATTTCAAGTCCCCAGCATTTATGCTTTTACCCCCACTCCCACACTGCGCAGCAGGGCAGAACGATCCCAGGCCAGACACGCAAACGCCTCTGACACAGGGGATGACAAACAAGGGGACGCAACAGCAAGAGAAAACTCATTCAGAAGAGCGACTGCAAGCACGGAGAGAACGAGGAAGGACACGGTCGAGATGAGAGCGACGCTGACCTGATGAGGCTCAGAGAAGCCGGCAGGAACAAGACGCTAACAGGACGATTCATTCCAAGAACCGCAAAGATGGATGCACGAGAACCCTACGCTCAGAATCCACTACCTATCTTCACACTCCTGCAAGTCCTACTCCACTAAAAATGGATCTCTGCAGTGCACAGCTGTCAATGGCAGCTCAGAATAAGACAGTAAAACACTTCTGATTGGATGCTTCTAAAGAGAGATGAGATTCTGATGCCTGTCCTAGCTCCCGACTCAAAGGTTTGATGGCACCGGCGCAGGGACAGGAAAGGTGGGAATACAGATGCTAAGAATGATGCTAGAGGTCCCAATAAGCCCCTCGAAGGACAAAGGCAAAAGACATGCCACACAAGACACACTAAAGACACACACTGCACGATAGACAAATGACACGACAGACACCAGGGCCGCTCTGCCCTGCGCACGTCAGCATTACAGGACTTACCCTTTATACGGCCAAAGGGCACACATCTTGGACACCCCCATCTCCAAAGCTGGCTCAAAAATCCCTCCCGCAGAGTCCCGAATCCACATCCCGCTTTCATCCTCCCTGTGGGCGGAAGCCCTCGACTTATCTCTCCGACGTCCGAAGATGCGAACCCACGGCAGTTGTAAAGGGAGGCCACCTCATCCTCTGCAATTTCATGTTCTCACCAGGCTGCTGTCACTCATGTCAGCCGCTATAAATGAAATCAACCATCAGTGTATGATCTGAGCAGCACCATCAGCCAAAACATGACAATTCTGCCGCTCACCATCTCCTGACAACACTGGAGGGCCACACGCAGAGCCTGACGCCGTCATCACAGGGTATGCGTGGCTGAGGGGGGGACAAGGTGATGCGACATTGCTCAAACTTGAGTGCACCCACACTACTCCACCCTACCTCCCCAACTCACCACAGCTCCTTACCTATTCCTGAAGGTTACCTGGATGGCATCTCCAAACAGGAAAAGGTCAAGGCTTCATCACAGGCTCCTGGAATACTTCCCGAGTTCTCAGGACAGTGCAAAACCACTTTTCTTAGCGAGGAGGGGTCTCACCTTAATAAAAGTGCAATGCCTAAAACACACCAACAGTAACGGACGCTTAGACTTGCACCAGAAATTGAGACCTTTACCACAAATAACTGCTTCTGTCACTGCTCACCTTGCCCACTTCCACCTGACAGCTGATATCCACCATCACTTCCTAAAAATAAAGAGAAAGAACAGTGCTGTAACACAGCCACCACTTATGCTTCCCCGGCGAGGACAAACAGTCACCGACCTGCTTGGGGCAACCCCCTCACCCACAATGGGGCGCTCTGCTTCTGATTTAAACCATCTGCATCTGAAAGGAAGTTATGACAAAGGTTAAAGCCCTGCACAGCTCCAGAGGCCTTGTTTCTACCTAGGAAAACCATCCAGAATCCAAATATACTCTGCATTACAAATTTCAAGTCCCCAGCATTTATGCTTTTACCCCCACTCCCACACTGCGCAGCAGGGCAGAACGATCCCAGGCCAGACACGCAAACGCCTCTGACACAGGGGATGACAAACAAGGGGACGCAACAGCCAGAGAAAACTCATTCAGAAGAGCGACTGCAAGCACGGAGAGAACGAGGAAGGACACGGTCGAGATGAGAGCGACGCTGACCTGATGAGGCTCAGCGAAGCCGGCAGGAACAAGACGCTAACAGGACGATTCATTCCAAGAACCGCAAAGATGGATGCCTGAGAATCCTACGCTCAGAATCCTCTACCTATCTTCACACTCCTGCAAGTCCTACTCCACTGAAAATCGATCTCTGAAGCGCAGAGAACAAGACCTTAAAAAAGACATCTCATCTCTCTTGAGACGCATCCAATCAGATAACGATGCCTGTCCAAGCTCCTGAATCAAAGGTTTGAGGGTACCGGTGCCAGGCTGAGGAAGGAAGCAATCAGAGATGGCAAGAATGACGCCAGAGTTTCCAGAAAGAACCTTGAAGGGCAAAGGGAAAAGACATGCCACACGAGACACACTAAAGATACACAGAGCACGATAGACAAGTGACACAACAAACACCAGGACCGCTCTGCCCTGTGCACCTCGGCATCCTCAAACCGACACCTGAAATGGTCCAAGGGGACACAGCCTGGACGTCCTCGGCTCCAAACATGACTCAAAAATCCCTCCCGCAGGGTCTTGACCCCATATCCAACTTCCATCCTCCCTGTGCGTGGAAGCCCTTCACTTATCTCTCGGACGTGTGGGGATGCGAACCCACAGCAGGTGCGAAGGTAGGCCGCCTCGTCCTCTGGCAATTCTGCGCTCTCAAAGCGCTGCTGTCATGGATGGCAGTTGCAATAAAGGAAATCAATGCATGATCTCAGCAGCACCATCGGCCTAAACACGACAATTTTGATGCTCACCATCTCCTGACAATGCCAGCACCCTCGGGCCACACGCTTCGGCCACACGCAGAGCCTGACGCCGTCATCACAGGGTATGCGTGGCTGAGGGGGGGACAAGGTGATGCGACATTGCTCAAACTTGAGTGCACCCACACTACTCCACCCTACCTCCCCAACTCACCACAGCTCCTTACCTATTCCTGAAGGTTACCTGGATGGCATCTCCAAACAGGAAAGGTCAAGAGCTTCATCACAGGCTCCTGGAATACTTCCCGAGTTCTCAGGACAGTGCAAAACCACTTTTCTTAGCGAGGAGGGGTCTCACCTTAATAAAAGTGCAATGCCTAAAACACACCAACAGTAACGGACGCTTAGACTTGCACCAGAAATTGAGACCTTTACCACAAATAACTGCTTCTGTCACTGCTCACCTTGCCCACTTCCACCTGACAGCTGATATCCACCATCACTTCCTAAAAATAAAGAGAAAGAACAGTGCTGTAACACAGCCACCACTTATGCTTCCCCGGCGAGGACAAACAGTCACCGACCTGCTTGGGGCAACCCCCTCACCCACAATGGGGCGCTCTGCTTCTGATTTAAACCATCTGCATCTGAAAGGAAGTTATGACAAAGGTTAAAGCCCTGCACAGCTCCAGAGGCCTTGTTTCTACCTAGGAAAACCATCCAGAATCCAAATATACTCTGCATTACAAATTTCAAGTCCCCAGCATTTATGCTTTTACCCCCACTCCCACACTGCGCAGCAGGGCAGAACGATCCCAGGCCAGACACGCAAACGCCTCTGACACAGGGGATGACAAACAAGGAGACGCAACAGCAAGAGAAAACTCATTCAGAAGAGCGACTGCAAGCACGGAGAGAACGAGGAAGGACACGGTCGAGATGAGAGCGACGCTGACCTGATGAGGCTCAGAGAAGCCGGCAGGAACAAGACGCTAACAGGACGATTCATTCCAAGAACCGCAAAGATGGATGCACGAGAACCCTACGCTCAGAATCCACTACCTATCTTCACACTCCTGCAAGTCCTACTCCACTGAAAATCGATCTCTGCAGTGCACAGCTGTCAATGGCAGCTCAGAATAAGACAGTAAAACACTTCTGATTGGATGCTTCTAAAGAGAGATGAGATTCTGATGCCTGTCCTAGCTCCCGACTCAAAGGTTTGATGGCACCGGCGCAGGGACAGGAAAGGTGGGAATACAGATGCTAAGAATGATGCTAGAGGTCCCAATAAGCCCCTCGAAGGACAAAGGCAAAAGACATGCCACACAAGACACACTAAAGACACACACTGCACGATAGACAAATGACACGACAGACACCAGGGCCGCTCTGCCCTGCGCACGTCAGCATTACAGGACTTACCCTTTATACGGCCAAAGGGCACACATCTTGGACACCCCCATCTCCAAAGCTGGCTCAAAAATCCCTCCCGCAGAGTCCCGAATCCACATCCCGCTTTCATCCTCCCTGTGGGCGGAAGCCCTCGACTTATCTCTCCGACGTCCGAAGATGCGAACCCACGGCAGTTGTAAAGGGAGGCCACCTCATCCTCTGCAATTTCATGTTCTCACCAGGCTGCTGTCACTCATGTCAGCCGCTATAAATGAAATCAACCATCAGTGTATGATCTGAGCAGCACCATCAGCCAAAACATGACAATTCTGCCGCTCACCATCTCCTGACAACACTGGAGGGCCACACGCAGAGCCTGACGCCGTCATCACAGGGTATGCGTGGCTGAGGGGGGGACAAGGTGATGCGACATTGCTCAAACTTGAGTGCACCCACACTACTCCACCCTACCTCCCCAACTCACCACAGCTCCTTACCTATTCCTGAAGGTTACCTGGATGGCATCTCCAAACAGGAAAAGGTCAAGGCTTCATCACAGGCTCCTGGAATACTTCCCGAGTTCTCAGGACAGTGCAAAACCACTTTTCTTAGCGAGGAGGGGTCTCACCTTAATAAAAGTGCAATGCCTAAAACACACCAACAGTAACGGACGCTTAGACTTGCACCAGAAATTGAGACCTTTACCACAAATAACTGCTTCTGTCACTGCTCACCTTGCCCACTTCCACCTGACAGCTGATATCCAGCATCACTTCCTAAAAATAAAGAGAAAGAACAGTGCTGTAACACAGCCACCACTTATGCTTCCCCGGCGAGGACAAACAGTCACCGACCTGCTTGGGGCAACCCCCTCACCCACAATGGGGCGCTCTGCTTCTGATTTAAACCATCTGCATCTGAAAGGAAGTTATGACAAAGGTTAAAGCCCTGCACAGCTCCAGAGGCCTTGTTTCTACCTAGGAAAACCATCCAGAATCCAAATATACTCTGCATTACAAATTTCAAGTCCCCAGCATTTATGCTTTTACCCCCACTCCCACACTGCGCAGCAGGGCAGAACGATCCCAGGCCAGACACGCAAACGCCTCTGACACAGGGGGTGACAAACAAGGGGACGCAACAGCCAGAGAAAACTCATTCAGAAGAGCGACTGCAAGCACGGAGAGAACGAGGAAGGACACGGTCGAGATGAGAGCGACGCTGACCTGATGAGGCTCAGCGAAGCCGGCAGGAACAAGACGCTAACAGGACGATTCATTCCAAGAACCGCAAAGATGGATGCCTGAGAATCCTACGCTCAGAATCCTCTACCTATCTTCACACTCCTGCAAGTCCTACTCCACTGAAAATCGATCTCTGCAGCGCAGAGAACAAGACCTTAAAAAAGACATCTCATCTCTCTTGAGACGCATCCAATCAGATAACGATGCCTGTCCAAGCTCCTGAATCAAAGGTTTGAGGGTACCGGTGCCAGGCTGAGGAAGGAAGCAATCAGAGATGGCAAGAATGACGCCAGAGTTTCCAGAAAGAACCTTGAAGGGCAAAGGGAAAAGACATGCCACACGAGACACACTAAAGATACACAGAGCACGATAGACAAGTGACACAACAAACACCAGGACCGCTCTGCCCTGTGCACCTCGGCATCCTCAAACCGACACCTGAAATGGTCCAAGGGGACACAGCCTGGACGTCCTCGGCTCCAAACATGACTCAAAAATCCCTCCCGCAGGGTCTTGACCCCATATCCAACTTCCATCCTCCCTGTGCGTGGAAGCCCTTCACTTATCTCTCGGACGTGTGGGGATGCGAACCCACAGCAGGTGCGAAGGTAGGCCGCCTCGTCCTCTGGCAATTCTGCGCTCTCAAAGCGCTGCTGTCATGGATGGCAGTTGCAATAAAGGAAATCAATGCATGATCTCAGCAGCACCATCGGCCTAAACACGACAATTTTGATGCTCACCATCTCCTGACAATGCCAGCACCCTCGGGCCACACGCTTCGGCCACACGCAGAGCCTGACGCCGTCATCACAGGGTATGCGTGGCTGAGGGGGGGACAAGGTGATGCGACATTGCTCAAACTTGAGTGCACCCACACTACTCCACCCTACCTCCCCAACTCACCACAGCTCCTTACCTATTCCTGAAGGTTACCTGGATGGCATCTCCAAACAGGAAAAGGTCAAGGCTTCATCACAGGCTCCTGGAATACTTCCCGAGTTCTCAGGACAGTGCAAAACCACTTTTCTTAGCGAGGAGGGGTCTCACCTTAATAAAAGTGCAATGCCTAAAACACACCAACAGTAACGGACGCTTAGACTTGCACCAGAAATTGAGACCTTTACCACAAATAACTGCTTCTGTCACTGCTCACCTTGCCCACTTCCACCTGACAGCTGATATCCACCATCACTTCCTAAAAATAAAGAGAAAGAACAGTGCTGTAACACAGCCACCACTTATGCTTCCCCGGCGAGGACAAACAGTCACCGACCTGCTTGGGGCAACCCCCTCACCCACAATGGGGCGCTCTGCTTCTGATTTAAACCATCTGCATCTGAAAGGAAGTTATGACAAAGGTTAAAGCCCTGCACAGCTCCAGAGGCCTTGTTTCTACCTAGGAAAACCATCCAGAATCCAAATATACTCTGCATTACAAATTTCAAGTCCCCAGCATTTATGCTTTTACCCCCACTCCCACACTGCGCAGCAGGGCAGAACGATCCCAGGCCAGACACGCAAACGCCTCTGACACAGGGGATGACAAACAAGGGGACGCAACAGCAAGAGAAAACTCATTCAGAAGAGCGACTGCAAGCACGGAGAGAACGAGGAAGGACACGGTCGAGATGAGAGCGACGCTGACCTGATGAGGCTCAGAGAAGCCGGCAGGAACAAGACGCTAACAGGACGATTCATTCCAAGAACCGCAAAGATGGATGCACGAGAACCCTACGCTCAGAATCCACTACCTATCTTCACACTCCTGCAAGTCCTACTCCACTGAAAATCGATCTCTGCAGTGCACAGCTGTCAATGGCAGCTCAGAATAAGACAGTAAAACACTTCTGATTGGATGCTTCTAAAGAGAGATGAGATTCTGATGCCTGTCCTAGCTCCCGACTCAAAGGTTTGATGGCACCGGCGCAGGGACAGGAAAGGTGGGAATACAGATGCTAAGAATGATGCTAGAGGTCCCAATAAGCCCCTCGAAGGACAAAGGCAAAAGACATGCCACACAAGACACACTAAAGACACACACTGCACGATAGACAAATGACACGACAGACACCAGGGCCGCTCTGCCCTGCGCACGTCAGCATTACAGGACTTACCCTTTATACGGCCAAAGGGCACACATCTTGGACACCCCCATCTCCAAAGCTGGCTCAAAAATCCCTCCCGCAGAGTCCCGAATCCACATCCCGCTTTCATCCTCCCTGTGGGCGGAAGCCCTCGACTTATCTCTCCGACGTCCGAAGATGCGAACCCACGGCAGTTGTAAAGGGAGGCCACCTCATCCTCTGCAATTTCATGTTCTCACCAGGCTGCTGTCACTCATGTCAGCCGCTATAAATGAAATCAACCATCAGTGTATGATCTGAGCAGCACCATCAGCCAAAACATGACAATTCTGCCGCTCACCATCTCCTGACAACACTGGAGGGCCACACGCAGAGCCTGACGCCGTCATCACAGGGTATGCGTGGCTGAGGGGGGGACAAGGTGATGCGACATTGCTCAAACTTGAGTGCACCCACACTACTCCACCCTACCTCCCCAACTCACCACAGCTCCTTACCTATTCCTGAAGGTTACCTGGATGGCATCTCCAAACAGGAAAAGGTCAAGGCTTCATCACAGGCTCCTGGAATACTTCCCGAGTTCTCAGGACAGTGCAAAACCACTTTTCTTAGCGAGGAGGGGTCTCACCTTAATAAAAGTGCAATGCCTAAAACACACCAACAGTAACGGACGCTTAGACTTGCACCAGAAATTGAGACCTTTACCACAAATAACTGCTTCTGTCACTGCTCACCTTGCCCACTTCCACCTGACAGCTGATATCCACCATCACTTCCTAAAAATAAAGAGAAAGAACAGTGCTGTAACACAGCCACCACTTATGCTTCCCCGGCGAGGACAAACAGTCACCGACCTGCTTGGGGCAACCCCCTCACCCACAATGGGGCGCTCTGCTTCTGATTTAAACCATCTGCATCTGAAAGGAAGTTATGACAAAGGTTAAAGCCCTGCACAGCTCCAGAGGCCTTGTTTCTACCTAGGAAAACCATCCAGAATCCAAATATACTCTGCATTACAAATTTCAAGTCCCCAGCATTTATGCTTTTACCCCCACTCCCACACTGCGCAGCAGGGCAGAACGATCCCAGGCCAGACACGCAAACGCCTCTGACACAGGGGATGACAAACAAGGGGACGCAACAGCAAGAGAAAACTCATTCAGAAGAGCGACTGCAAGCACGGAGAGAACGAGGAAGGACACGGTCGAGATGAGAGCGACGCTGACCTGATGAGGCTCAGAGAAGCCGGCAGGAACAAGACGCTAACAGGACGATTCATTCCAAGAACCGCAAAGATGGATGCACGAGAACCCTACGCTCAGAATCCACTACCTATCTTCACACTCCTGCAAGTCCTACTCCACTAAAAATGGATCTCTGCAGTGCACAGCTGTCAATGGCAGCTCAGAATAAGACAGTAAAACACTTCTGATTGGATGCTTCTAAAGAGAGATGAGATTCTGATGCCTGTCCTAGCTCCCGACTCAAAGGTTTGATGGCACCGGCGCAGGGACAGGAAAGGTGGGAATACAGATGCTAAGAATGATGCTAGAGGTCCCAATAAGCCCCTCGAAGGACAAAGGCAAAAGACATGCCACACAAGACACACTAAAGACACACACTGCACGATAGACAAATGACACGACAGACACCAGGGCCGCTCTGCCCTGCGCACGTCAGCATTACAGGACTTACCCTTTATACGGCCAAAGGGCACACATCTTGGACACCCCCATCTCCAAAGCTGGCTCAAAAATCCCTCCCGCAGAGTCCCGAATCCACATCCCGCTTTCATCCTCCCTGTGGGCGGAAGCCCTCGACTTATCTCTCCGACGTCCGAAGATGCGAACCCACGGCAGTTGTAAAGGGAGGCCACCTCATCCTCTGCAATTTCATGTTCTCACCAGGCTGCTGTCACTCATGTCAGCCGCTATAAATGAAATCAACCATCAGTGTATGATCTGAGCAGCACCATCAGCCAAAACATGACAATTCTGCCGCTCACCATCTCCTGACAACACTGGAGGGCCACACGCAGAGCCTGACGCCGTCATCACAGGGTATGCGTGGCTGAGGGGGGGACAAGGTGATGCGACATTGCTCAAACTTGAGTGCACCCACACTACTCCACCCTACCTCCCCAACTCACCACAGCTCCTTACCTATTCCTGAAGGTTACCTGGATGGCATCTCCAAACAGGAAAAGGTCAAGGCTTCATCACAGGCTCCTGGAATACTTCCCGAGTTCTCAGGACAGTGCAAAACCACTTTTCTTAGCGAGGAGGGGTCTCACCTTAATAAAAGTGCAATGCCTAAAACACACCAACAGTAACGGACGCTTAGACTTGCACCAGAAATTGAGACCTTTACCACAAATAACTGCTTCTGTCACTGCTCACCTTGCCCACTTCCACCTGACAGCTGATATCCACCATCACTTCCTAAAAATAAAGAGAAAGAACAGTGCTGTAACACAGCCACCACTTATGCTTCCCCGGCGAGGACAAACAGTCACCGACCTGCTTGGGGCAACCCCCTCACCCACAATGGGGCGCTCTGCTTCTGATTTAAACCATCTGCATCTGAAAGGAAGTTATGACAAAGGTTAAAGCCCTGCACAGCTCCAGAGGCCTTGTTTCTACCTAGGAAAACCATCCAGAATCCAAATATACTCTGCATTACAAATTTCAAGTCCCCAGCATTTATGCTTTTACCCCCACTCCCACACTGCGCAGCAGGGCAGAACGATCCCAGGCCAGACACGCAAACGCCTCTGACACAGGGGATGACAAACAAGGGGACGCAACAGCCAGAGAAAACTCATTCAGAAGAGCGACTGCAAGCACGGAGAGAACGAGGAAGGACACGGTCGAGATGAGAGCGACGCTGACCTGATGAGGCTCAGCGAAGCCGGCAGGAACAAGACGCTAACAGGACGATTCATTCCAAGAACCGCAAAGATGGATGCCTGAGAATCCTACGCTCAGAATCCTCTACCTATCTTCACACTCCTGCAAGTCCTACTCCACTGAAAATCGATCTCTGCAGCGCAGAGAACAAGACCTTAAAAAAGACATCTCATCTCTCTTGAGACGCATCCAATCAGATAACGATGCCTGTCCAAGCTCCTGAATCAAAGGTTTGAGGGTACCGGTGCCAGGCTGAGGAAGGAAGCAATCAGAGATGGCAAGAATGACGCCAGAGTTTCCAGAAAGAACCTTGAAGGGCAAAGGGAAAAGACATGCCACACGAGACACACTAAAGATACACAGAGCACGATAGACAAGTGACACAACAAACACCAGGACCGCTCTGCCCTGTGCACCTCGGCATCCTCAAACCGACACCTGAAATGGTCCAAGGGGACACAGCCTGGACGTCCTCGGCTCCAAACATGACTCAAAAATCCCTCCCGCAGGGTCTTGACCCCATATCCAACTTCCATCCTCCCTGTGCGTGGAAGCCCTTCACTTATCTCTCGGACGTGTGGGGATGCGAACCCACAGCAGGTGCGAAGGTAGGCCGCCTCGTCCTCTGGCAATTCTGCGCTCTCAAAGCGCTGCTGTCATGGATGGCAGTTGCAATAAAGGAAATCAATGCATGATCTCAGCAGCACCATCGGCCTAAACACGACAATTTTGATGCTCACCATCTCCTGACAATGCCAGCACCCTCGGGCCACACGCTTCGGCCACACGCAGAGCCTGACGCCGTCATCACAGGGTATGCGTGGCTGAGGGGGGGACAAGGTGATGCGACATTGCTCAAACTTGAGTGCACCCACACTACTCCACCCTACCTCCCCAACTCACCACAGCTCCTTACCTATTCCTGAAGGTTACCTGGATGGCATCTCCAAACAGGAAAAGGTCAAGGCTTCATCACAGGCTCCTGGAATACTTCCCGAGTTCTCAGGACAGTGCAAAACCACTTTTCTTAGCGAGGAGGGGTCTCACCTTAATAAAAGTGCAATGCCTAAAACACACCAACAGTAACGGACGCTTAGACTTGCACCAGAAATTGAGACCTTTACCACAAATAACTGCTTCTGTCACTGCTCACCTTGCCCACTTCCACCTGACAGCTGATATCCACCATCACTTCCTAAAAATAAAGAGAAAGAACAGTGCTGTAACACAGCCACCACTTATGCTTCCCCGGCGAGGACAAACAGTCACCGACCTGCTTGGGGCAACCCCCTCACCCACAATGGGGCGCTCTGCTTCTGATTTAAACCATCTGCATCTGAAAGGAAGTTATGACAAAGGTTAAAGCCCTGCACAGCTCCAGAGGCCTTGTTTCTACCTAGGAAAACCATCCAGAATCCAAATATACTCTGCATTACAAATTTCAAGTCCCCAGCATTTATGCTTTTACCCCCACTCCCACACTGCGCAGCAGGGCAGAACGATCCCAGGCCAGACACGCAAACGCCTCTGACACAGGGGATGACAAACAAGGGGACGCAACAGCAAGAGAAAACTCATTCAGAAGAGCGACTGCAAGCACGGAGAGAACGAGGAAGGACACGGTCGAGATGAGAGCGACGCTGACCTGATGAGGCTCAGAGAAGCCGGCAGGAACAAGACGCTAACAGGACGATTCATTCCAAGAACGGCAAAGATGGATGCACGAGAACCCTACGCTCAGAATCCACTACCTATCTTCACACTCCTGCAAGTCCTACTCCACTGAAAATCGATCTCTGCAGTGCACAGCTGTCAATGGCAGCTCAGAATAAGACAGTAAAACACTTCTGATTGGATGCTTCTAAAGAGAGATGAGATTCTGATGCCTGTCCTAGCTCCCGACTCAAAGGTTTGATGGCACCGGCGCAGGGACAGGAAAGGTGGGAATACAGATGCTAAGAATGATGCTAGAGGTCCCAATAAGCCCCTCGAAGGACAAAGGCAAAAGACATGCCACACAAGACACACTAAAGACACACACTGCACGATAGACAAATGACACGACAGACACCAGGGCCGCTCTGCCCTGCGCACGTCAGCATTACAGGACTTACCCTTTATACGGCCAAAGGGCACACATCTTGGACACCCCCATCTCCAAAGCTGGCTCAAAAATCCCTCCCGCAGAGTCCCGAATCCACATCCCGCTTTCATCCTCCCTGTGGGCGGAAGCCCTCGACTTATCTCTCCGACGTCCGAAGATGCGAACCCACGGCAGTTGTAAAGGGAGGCCACCTCATCCTCTGCAATTTCATGTTCTCACCAGGCTGCTGTCACTCATGTCAGCCGCTATAAATGAAATCAACCATCAGTGTATGATCTGAGCAGCACCATCAGCCAAAACATGACAATTCTGCCGCTCACCATCTCCTGACAACACTGGAGGGCCACACGCAGAGCCTGACGCCGTCATCACAGGGTATGCGTGGCTGAGGGGGGGACAAGGTGATGCGACATTGCTCAAACTTGAGTGCACCCACACTACTCCACCCTACCTCCCCAACTCACCACAGCTCCTTACCTATTCCTGAAGGTTACCTGGATGGCATCTCCAAACAGGAAAAGGTCAAGGCTTCATCACAGGCTCCTGGAATACTTCCCGAGTTCTCAGGACAGTGCAAAACCACTTTTCTTAGCGAGGAGGGGTCTCACCTTAATAAAAGTGCAATGCCTAAAACACACCAACAGTAACGGACGCTTAGACTTGCACCAGAAATTGAGACCTTTACCACAAATAACTGCTTCTGTCACTGCTCACCTTGCCCACTTCCACCTGACAGCTGATATCCACCATCACTTCCTAAAAATAAAGAGAAAGAACAGTGCTGTAACACAGCCACCACTTATGCTTCCCCGGCGAGGACAAACAGTCACCGACCTGCTTGGGGCAACCCCCTCACCCACAATGGGGCGCTCTGCTTCTGATTTAAACCATCTGCATCTGAAAGGAAGTTATGACAAAGGTTAAAGCCCTGCACAGCTCCAGAGGCCTTGTTTCTACCTAGGAAAACCATCCAGAATCCAAATATACTCTGCATTACAAATTTCAAGTCCCCAGCATTTATGCTTTTACCCCCACTCCCACACTGCGCAGCAGGGCAGAACGATCCCAGGCCAGACACGCAAACGCCTCTGACACAGGGGATGACAAACAAGGGGACGCAACAGCAAGAGAAAACTCATTCAGAAGAGCGACTGCAAGCACGGAGAGAACGAGGAAGGACACGGTCGAGATGAGAGCGACGCTGACCTGATGAGGCTCAGCGAAGCCGGCAGGAACAAGACGCTAACAGGACGATTCATTCCAAGAACCGCAAAGATGGATGCACGAGAACCCTACGCTCAGAATCCACTACCTATCTTCACACTCCTGCAAGTCCTACTCCACTGAAAATCGATCTCTGCAGTGCACAGCTGTCAATGGCAGCTCAGAATAAGACAGTAAAACACTTCTGATTGGATGCTTCTAAAGAGAGATGAGATTCTGATGCCTGTCCTAGCTCCCGACTCAAAGGTTTGATGGCACCGGCGCAGGGACAGGAAAGGTGGGAATACAGATGCTAAGAATGATGCTAGAGGTCCCAATAAGCCCCTCGAAGGACAAAGGCAAAAGACATGCCACACAAGACACACTAAAGACACACACTGCACGATAGACAAATGACACGACAGACACCAGGGCCGCTCTGCCCTGCGCACGTCAGCATTACAGGACTTACCCTTTATATGGCCAAAGGGCACACATCTTGGACACCCCCATCTCCAAAGCTGGCTCAAAAATCCCTCCCGCAGAGTCCCGAATCCACATCCCGCTTTCATCCTCCCTGTGGGCGGAAGCCCTCGACTTATCTCTCCGACGTCCGAAGATGCGAACCCACGGCAGTTGTAAAGGGAGGCCACCTCATCCTCTGCAATTTCATGTTCTCACCAGGCTGCTGTCACTCATGTCAGCCGCTATAAATGAAATCAACCATCAGTGTATGATCTGAGCAGCACCATCGGCCAAAACATGACAATTCTGCCGCTCACCATCTCCTGACAACACTGGAGGGCCGCACGCTTCGGCCACACGCAGAGCCTGACGCCGTCATCACAGGGTATGCGTGGCTGAGGGGGGGACAAGGTGATGCGACATTGCTCAAACTTGAGTGCACCCACACTACTCCACCCTACCTCCCCAACTCACCACAGCTCCTTACCTATTCCTGAAGGTTACCTGGATGGCATCTCCAAACAGGAAAAGGTCAAGGCTTCATCACAGGCTCCTGGAATACTTCCCGAGTTCTCAGGACAGTGCAAAACCACTTTTCTTAGCGAGGAGGGGTCTCACCTTAATAAAAGTGCAATGCCTAAAACACACCAACAGTAACGGACGCTTAGACTTGCACCAGAAATTGAGACCTTTACCACAAATAACTGCTTCTGTCACTGCTCACCTTGCCCACTTCCACCTGACAGCTGATATCCACCATCACTTCCTAAAAATAAAGAGAAAGAACAGTGCTGTAACACAGCCACCACTTATGCTTCCCCGGCGAGGACAAACAGTCACCGACCTGCTTGGGGCAACCCCCTCACCCACAATGGGGCGCTCTGCTTCTGATTTAAACCATCTGCATCTGAAAGGAAGTTATGACAAAGGTTAAAGCCCTGCACAGCTCCAGAGGCCTTGTTTCTACCTAGGAAAACCATCCAGAATCCAAATATACTCTGCATTACAAATTTCAAGTCCCCAGCATTTATGCTTTTACCCCCACTCCCACACTGCGCAGCAGGGCAGAACGATCCCAGGCCAGACACGCAAACGCCTCTGACACAGGGGATGACAAACAAGGGGACGCAACAGCAAGAGAAAACTCATTCAGAAGAGCGACTGCAAGCACGGAGAGAACGAGGAAGGACACGGTCGAGATGAGAGCGACGCTGACCTGATGAGGCTCAGAGAAGCCGGCAGGAACAAGACGCTAACAGGACGATTCATTCCAAGAACGGCAAAGATGGATGCACGAGAACCCTACGCTCAGAATCCACTACCTATCTTCACACTCCTGCAAGTCCTACTCCACTGAAAATCGATCTCTGCAGTGCACAGCTGTCAATGGCAGCTCAGAATAAGACAGTAAAACACTTCTGATTGGATGCTTCTAAAGAGAGATGAGATTCTGATGCCTGTCCTAGCTCCCGACTCAAAGGTTTGATGGCACCGGCGCAGGGACAGGAAAGGTGGGAATACAGATGCTAAGAATGATGCTAGAGGTCCCAATAAGCCCCTCGAAGGACAAAGGCAAAAGACATGCCACACAAGACACACTAAAGACACACACTGCACGATAGACAAATGACACGACAGACACCAGGGCCGCTCTGCCCTGCGCACGTCAGCATTACAGGACTTACCCTTTATACGGCCAAAGGGCACACATCTTGGACACCCCCATCTCCAAAGCTGGCTCAAAAATCCCTCCCGCAGAGTCCCGAATCCACATCCCGCTTTCATCCTCCCTGTGGGCGGAAGCCCTCGACTTATCTCTCCGACGTCCGAAGATGCGAACCCACGGCAGTTGTAAAGGGAGGCCACCTCATCCTCTGCAATTTCATGTTCTCACCAGGCTGCTGTCACTCATGTCAGCCGCTATAAATGAAATCAACCATCAGTGTATGATCTGAGCAGCACCATCAGCCAAAACATGACAATTCTGCCGCTCACCATCTCCTGACAACACTGGAGGGCCACACGCAGAGCCTGACGCCGTCATCACAGGGTATGCGTGGCTGAGGGGGGGACAAGGTGATGCGACATTGCTCAAACTTGAGTGCACCCACACTACTCCACCCTACCTCCCCAACTCACCACAGCTCCTTACCTATTCCTGAAGGTTACCTGGATGGCATCTCCAAACAGGAAAAGGTCAAGGCTTCATCACAGGCTCCTGGAATACTTCCCGAGTTCTCAGGACAGTGCAAAACCACTTTTCTTAGCGAGGAGGGGTCTCACCTTAATAAAAGTGCAATGCCTAAAACACACCAACAGTAACGGACGCTTAGACTTGCACCAGAAATTGAGACCTTTACCACAAATAACTGCTTCTGTCACTGCTCACCTTGCCCACTTCCACCTGACAGCTGATATCCAGCATCACTTCCTAAAAATAAAGAGAAAGAACAGTGCTGTAACACAGCCACCACTTATGCTTCCCCGGCGAGGACAAACAGTCACCGACCTGCTTGGGGCAACCCCCTCACCCACAATGGGGCGCTCTGCTTCTGATTTAAACCATCTGCATCTGAAAGGAAGTTATGACAAAGGTTAAAGCCCTGCACAGCTCCAGAGGCCTTGTTTCTACCTAGGAAAACCATCCAGAATCCAAATATACTCTGCATTACAAATTTCAAGTCCCCAGCATTTATGCTTTTACCCCCACTCCCACACTGCGCAGCAGGGCAGAACGATCCCAGGCCAGACACGCAAACGCCTCTGACACAGGGGATGACAAACAAGGGGACGCAACAGCAAGAGAAAACTCATTCAGAAGAGCGACTGCAAGCACGGAGAGAACGAGGAAGGACACGGTCGAGATGAGAGCGACGCTGACCTGATGAGGCTCAGCGAAGCCGGCAGGAACAAGACGCTAACAGGACGATTCATTCCAAGAACCGCAAAGATGGATGCCTGAGAATCCTACGCTCAGAATCCTCTACCTATCTTCACACTCCTGCAAGTCCTACTCCACTGAAAATCGATCTCTGCAGCGCAGAGAACAAGACCTTAAAAAAGACATCTCATCTCTCTTGAGACGCATCCAATCAGATAACGATGCCTGTCCAAGCTCCTGAATCAAAGGTTTGAGGGTACCGGTGCCAGGCTGAGGAAGGAAGCAATCAGAGATGGCAAGAATGACGCCAGAGTTTCCAGAAAGAACCTTGAAGGGCAAAGGGAAAAGACATGCCACACGAGACACACTAAAGATACACAGAGCACGATAGACAAGTGACACAACAAACACCAGGACCGCTCTGCCCTGTGCACCTCGGCATCCTCAAACCGACACCTGAAATGGTCCAAGGGGACACAGCCTGGACGTCCTCGGCTCCAAACATGACTCAAAAATCCCTCCCGCAGGGTCTTGACCCCATATCCAACTTCCATCCTCCCTGTGCGTGGAAGCCCTTCACTTATCTCTCGGACGTGTGGGGATGCGAACCCACAGCAGGTGCGAAGGTAGGCCGCCTCGTCCTCTGGCAATTCTGCGCTCTCAAAGCGCTGCTGTCATGGATGGCAGTTGCAATAAAGGAAATCAATGCATGATCTCAGCAGCACCATCGGCCTAAACACGACAATTTTGATGCTCACCATCTCCTGACAATGCCAGCACCCTCGGGCCACACGCTTCGGCCACACGCAGAGCCTGACGCCGTCATCACAGGGTATGCGTGGCTGAGGGGGGGACAAGGTGATGCGACATTGCTCAAACTTGAGTGCACCCACACTACTCCACCCTACCTCCCCAACTCACCACAGCTCCTTACCTATTCCTGAAGGTTACCTGGATGGCATCTCCAAACAGGAAAAGGTCAAGGCTTCATCACAGGCTCCTGGAATACTTCCCGAGTTCTCAGGACAGTGCAAAACCACTTTTCTTAGCGAGGAGGGGTCTCACCTTAATAAAAGTGCAATGCCTAAAACACACCAACAGTAACGGACGCTTAGACTTGCACCAGAAATTGAGACCTTTACCACAAATAACTGCTTCTGTCACTGCTCACCTTGCCCACTTCCACCTGACAGCTGATATCCACCATCACTTCCTAAAAATAAAGAGAAAGAACAGTGCTGTAACACAGCCACCACTTATGCTTCCCCGGCGAGGACAAACAGTCACCGACCTGCTTGGGGCAACCCCCTCACCCACAATGGGGCGCTCTGCTTCTGATTTAAACCATCTGCATCTGAAAGGAAGTTATGACAAAGGTTAAAGCCCTGCACAGCTCCAGAGGCCTTGTTTCTACCTAGGAAAACCATCCAGAATCCAAATATACTCTGCATTACAAATTTCAAGTCCCCAGCATTTATGCTTTTACCCCCACTCCCACACTGCGCAGCAGGGCAGAACGATCCCAGGCCAGACACGCAAACGCCTCTGACACAGGGGATGACAAACAAGGGGACGCAACAGCAAGAGAAAACTCATTCAGAAGAGCGACTGCAAGCACGGAGAGAACGAGGAAGGACACGGTCGAGATGAGAGCGACGCTGACCTGATGAGGCTCAGAGAAGCCGGCAGGAACAAGACGCTAACAGGACGATTCATTCCAAGAACCGCAAAGATGGATGCACGAGAACCCTACGCTCAGAATCCACTACCTATCTTCACACTCCTGCAAGTCCTACTCCACTGAAAATCGATCTCTGCAGTGCACAGCTGTCAATGGCAGCTCAGAATAAGACAGTAAAACACTTCTGATTGGATGCTTCTAAAGAGAGATGAGATTCTGATGCCTGTCCTAGCTCCCGACTCAAAGGTTTGATGGCACCGGCGCAGGGACAGGAAAGGTGGGAATACAGATGCTAAGAATGATGCTAGAGGTCCCAATAAGCCCCTCGAAGGACAAAGGCAAAAGACATGCCACACAAGACACACTAAAGACACACACTGCACGATAGACAAATGACACGACAGACACCAGGGCCGCTCTGCCCTGCGCACGTCAGCATTACAGGACTTACCCTTTATACGGCCAAAGGGCACACATCTTGGACACCCCCATCTCCAAAGCTGGCTCAAAAATCCCTCCCGCAGAGTCCCGAATCCACATCCCGCTTTCATCCTCCCTGTGGGCGGAAGCCCTCGACTTATCTCTCCGACGTCCGAAGATGCGAACCCACGGCAGTTGTAAAGGGAGGCCACCTCATCCTCTGCAATTTCATGTTCTCACCAGGCTGCTGTCACTCATGTCAGCCGCTATAAATGAAATCAACCATCAGTGTATGATCTGAGCAGCACCATCAGCCAAAACATGACAATTCTGCCGCTCACCATCTCCTGACAACACTGGAGGGCCACACGCAGAGCCTGACGCCGTCATCACAGGGTATGCGTGGCTGAGGGGGGGACAAGGTGATGCGACATTGCTCAAACTTGAGTGCACCCACACTACTCCACCCTACCTCCCCAACTCACCACAGCTCCTTACCTATTCCTGAAGGTTACCTGGATGGCATCTCCAAACAGGAAAAGGTCAAGGCTTCATCACAGGCTCCTGGAATACTTCCCGAGTTCTCAGGACAGTGCAAAACCACTTTTCTTAGCGAGGAGGGGTCTCACCTTAATAAAAGTGCAATGCCTAAAACACACCAACAGTAACGGACGCTTAGACTTGCACCAGAAATTGAGACCTTTACCACAAATAACTGCTTCTGTCACTGCTCACCTTGCCCACTTCCACCTGACAGCTGATATCCACCATCACTTCCTAAAAATAAAGAGAAAGAACAGTGCTGTAACACAGCCACCACTTATGCTTCCCCGGCGAGGACAAACAGTCACCGACCTGCTTGGGGCAACCCCCTCACCCACAATGGGGCGCTCTGCTTCTGATTTAAACCATCTGCATCTGAAAGGAAGTTATGACAAAGGTTAAAGCCCTGCACAGCTCCAGAGGCCTTGTTTCTACCTAGGAAAACCATCCAGAATCCAAATATACTCTGCATTACAAATTTCAAGTCCCCAGCATTTATGCTTTTACCCCCACTCCCACACTGCGCAGCAGGGCAGAACGATCCCAGGCCAGACACGCAAACGCCTCTGACACAGGGGATGACAAACAAGGGGACGCAACAGCCAGAGAAAACTCATTCAGAAGAGCGACTGCAAGCACGGAGAGAACGAGGAAGGACACGGTCGAGATGAGAGCGACGCTGACCTGATGAGGCTCAGCGAAGCCGGCAGGAACAAGACGCTAACAGGACGATTCATTCCAAGAACCGCAAAGATGGATGCCTGAGAATCCTACGCTCAGAATCCTCTACCTATCTTCACACTCCTGCAAGTCCTACTCCACTGAAAATCGATCTCTGCAGCGCAGAGAACAAGACCTTAAAAAAGACATCTCATCTCTCTTGAGACGCATCCAATCAGATAACGATGCCTGTCCAAGCTCCTGAATCAAAGGTTTGAGGGTACCGGTGCCAGGCTGAGGAAGGAAGCAATCAGAGATGGCAAGAATGACGCCAGAGTTTCCAGAAAGAACCTTGAAGGGCAAAGGGAAAAGACATGCCACACGAGACACACTAAAGATACACAGAGCACGATAGACAAGTGACACAACAAACACCAGGACCGCTCTGCCCTGTGCACCTCGGCATCCTCAAACCGACACCTGAAATGGTCCAAGGGGACACAGCCTGGACGTCCTCGGCTCCAAACATGACTCAAAAATCCCTCCCGCAGGGTCTTGACCCCATATCCAACTTCCATCCTCCCTGTGCGTGGAAGCCCTTCACTTATCTCTCGGACGTGTGGGGATGCGAACCCACAGCAGGTGCGAAGGTAGGCCGCCTCGTCCTCTGGCAATTCTGCGCTCTCAAAGCGCTGCTGTCATGGATGGCAGTTGCAATAAAGGAAATCAATGCATGATCTCAGCAGCACCATCGGCCTAAACACGACAATTTTGATGCTCACCATCTCCTGACAATGCCAGCACCCTCGGGCCACACGCTTCGGCCACACGCAGAGCCTGACGCCGTCATCACAGGGTATGCGTGGCTGAGGGGGGGACAAGGTGATGCGACATTGCTCAAACTTGAGTGCACCCACACTACTCCACCCTACCTCCCCAACTCACCACAGCTCCTTACCTATTCCTGAAGGTTACCTGGATGGCATCTCCAAACAGGAAAAGGTCAAGGCTTCATCACAGGCTCCTGGAATACTTCCCGAGTTCTCAGGACAGTGCAAAACCACTTTTCTTAGCGAGGAGGGGTCTCACCTTAATAAAAGTGCAATGCCTAAAACACACCAACAGTAACGGACGCTTAGACTTGCACCAGAAATTGAGACCTTTACCACAAATAACTGCTTCTGTCACTGCTCACCTTGCCCACTTCCACCTGACAGCTGATATCCACCATCACTTCCTAAAAATAAAGAGAAAGAACAGTGCTGTAACACAGCCACCACTTATGCTTCCCCGGCGAGGACAAACAGTCACCGACCTGCTTGGGGCAACCCCCTCACCCACAATGGGGCGCTCTGCTTCTGATTTAAACCATCTGCATCTGAAAGGAAGTTATGACAAAGGTTAAAGCCCTGCACAGCTCCAGAGGCCTTGTTTCTACCTAGGAAAACCATCCAGAATCCAAATATACTCTGCATTACAAATTTCAAGTCCCCAGCATTTATGCTTTTACCCCCACTCCCACACTGCGCAGCAGGGCAGAACGATCCCAGGCCAGACACGCAAACGCCTCTGACACAGGGGATGACAAACAAGGGGACGCAACAGCAAGAGAAAACTCATTCAGAAGAGCGACTGCAAGCACGGAGAGAACGAGGAAGGACACGGTCGAGATGAGAGCGACGCTGACCTGATGAGGCTCAGCGAAGCCGGCAGGAACAAGACGCTAACAGGACGATTCATTCCAAGAACGGCAAAGATGGATGCACGAGAACCCTACGCTCAGAATCCACTACCTATCTTCACACTCCTGCAAGTCCTACTCCACTGAAAATCGATCTCTGCAGTGCACAGCTGTCAATGGCAGCTCAGAATAAGACAGTAAAACACTTCTGATTGGATGCTTCTAAAGAGAGATGAGATTCTGATGCCTGTCCTAGCTCCCGACTCAAAGGTTTGATGGCACCGGCGCAGGGACAGGAAAGGTGGGAATACAGATGCTAAGAATGATGCTAGAGGTCCCAATAAGCCCCTCGAAGGACAAAGGCAAAAGACATGCCACACAAGACACACTAAAGACACACACTGCACGATAGACAAATGACACGACAGACACCAGGGCCGCTCTGCCCTGCGCACGTCAGCATTACAGGACTTACCCTTTATACGGCCAAAGGGCACACATCTTGGACACCCCCATCTCCAAAGCTGGCTCAAAAATCCCTCCCGCAGAGTCCCGAATCCACATCCCGCTTTCATCCTCCCTGTGGGCGGAAGCCCTCGACTTATCTCTCCGACGTCCGAAGATGCGAACCCACGGCAGTTGTAAAGGGAGGCCACCTCATCCTCTGCAATTTCATGTTCTCACCAGGCTGCTGTCACTCATGTCAGCCGCTATAAATGAAATCAACCATCAGTGTATGATCTGAGCAGCACCATCAGCCAAAACATGACAATTCTGCCGCTCACCATCTCCTGACAACACTGGAGGGCCACACGCAGAGCCTGACGCCGTCATCACAGGGTATGCGTGGCTGAGGGGGGGACAAGGTGATGCGACATTGCTCAAACTTGAGTGCACCCACACTACTCCACCCTACCTCCCCAACTCACCACAGCTCCTTACCTATTCCTGAAGGTTACCTGGATGGCATCTCCAAACAGGAAAAGGTCAAGGCTTCATCACAGGCTCCTGGAATACTTCCCGAGTTCTCAGGACAGTGCAAAACCACTTTTCTTAGCGAGGAGGGGTCTCACCTTAATAAAAGTGCAATGCCTAAAACACACCAACAGTAACGGACGCTTAGACTTGCACCAGAAATTGAGACCTTTACCACAAATAACTGCTTCTGTCACTGCTCACCTTGCCCACTTCCACCTGACAGCTGATATCCACCATCACTTCCTAAAAATAAAGAGAAAGAACAGTGCTGTAACACAGCCACCACTTATGCTTCCCCAGCGAGGACAAACAGTCACCGACCTGCTTGGGGCAACCCCCTCACCCACAATGGGGCGCTCTGCTTCTGATTTAAACCATCTGCATCTGAAAGGAAGTTATGACAAAGGTTAAAGCCCTGCACAGCTCCAGAGGCCTTGTTTCTACCTAGGAAAACCATCCAGAATCCAAATATACTCTGCATTACAAATTTCAAGTCCCCAGCATTTATGCTTTTACCCCCACTCCCACACTGCGCAGCAGGGCAGAACGATCCCAGGCCAGACACGCAAACGCCTCTGACACAGGGGATGACAAACAAGGGGACGCAACAGCAAGAGAAAACTCATTCAGAAGAGCGACTGCAAGCACGGAGAGAACGAGGAAGGACACGGTCGAGATGAGAGCGACGCTGACCTGATGAGGCTCAGCGAAGCCGGCAGGAACAAGACGCTAACAGGACGATTCATTCCAAGAACCGCAAAGATGGATGCACGAGAACCCTACGCTCAGAATCCACTACCTATCTTCACACTCCTGCAAGTCCTACTCCACTGAAAATCGATCTCTGCAGTGCACAGCTGTCAATGGCAGCTCAGAATAAGACAGTAAAACACTTCTGATTGGATGCTTCTAAAGAGAGATGAGATTCTGATGCCTGTCCTAGCTCCCGACTCAAAGGTTTGATGGCACCGGCGCAGGGACAGGAAAGGTGGGAATACAGATGCTAAGAATGATGCTAGAGGTCCCAATAAGCCCCTCGAAGGACAAAGGCAAAAGACATGCCACACAAGACACACTAAAGACACACACTGCACGATAGACAAATGACACGACAGACACCAGGGCCGCTCTGCCCTGCGCACGTCAGCATTACAGGACTTACCCTTTATATGGCCAAAGGGCACACATCTTGGACACCCCCATCTCCAAAGCTGGCTCAAAAATCCCTCCCGCAGAGTCCCGAATCCACATCCCGCTTTCATCCTCCCTGTGGGCGGAAGCCCTCGACTTATCTCTCCGACGTCCGAAGATGCGAACCCACGGCAGTTGTAAAGGGAGGCCACCTCATCCTCTGCAATTTCATGTTCTCACCAGGCTGCTGTCACTCATGTCAGCCGCTATAAATGAAATCAACCATCAGTGTATGATCTGAGCAGCACCATCGGCCAAAACATGACAATTCTGCCGCTCACCATCTCCTGACAACACTGGAGGGCCGCACGCTTCGGCCACACGCAGAGCCTGACGCCGTCATCACAGGGTATGCGTGGCTGAGGGGGGGACAAGGTGATGCGACATTGCTCAAACTTGAGTGCACCCACACTACTCCACCCTACCTCCCCAACTCACCACAGCTCCTTACCTATTCCTGAAGGTTACCTGGATGGCATCTCCAAACAGGAAAAGGTCAAGGCTTCATCACAGGCTCCTGGAATACTTCCCGAGTTCTCAGGACAGTGCAAAACCACTTTTCTTAGCGAGGAGGGGTCTCACCTTAATAAAAGTGCAATGCCTAAAACACACCAACAGTAACGGACGCTTAGACTTGCACCAGAAATTGAGACCTTTACCACAAATAACTGCTTCTGTCACTGCTCACCTTGCCCACTTCCACCTGACAGCTGATATCCACCATCACTTCCTAAAAATAAAGAGAAAGAACAGTGCTGTAACACAGCCACCACTTATGCTTCCCCGGCGAGGACAAACAGTCACCGACCTGCTTGGGGCAACCCCCTCACCCACAATGGGGCGCTCTGCTTC
Source organism: Sturnus vulgaris (assembly GCF_052056855.1). Lineage (NCBI taxonomy): Eukaryota > Metazoa > Chordata > Aves > Passeriformes > Sturnidae > Sturnus > Sturnus vulgaris. The sequence continues at coordinate 81,956 of NW_028276484.1, read as the reverse complement.
TGATTTAAACCATCTGCATCTGAAAGGAAGTTATGACAAAGGTTAAAGCCCTGCACAGCTCCAGAGGCCTTGTTTCTACCTAGGAAAACCATCCAGAATCCAAATATACTCTGCATTACAAATTTCAAGTCCCCAGCATTTATGCTTTTACCCCCACTCCCACACTGCGCAGCAGGGCAGAACGATCCCAGGCCAGACACGCAAACGCCTCTGACACAGGGGATGACAAACAAGGGGACGCAACAGCAAGAGAAAACTCATTCAGAAGAGCGACTGCAAGCACGGAGAGAACGAGGAAGGACACGGTCGAGATGAGAGCGACGCTGACCTGATGAGGCTCAGAGAAGCCGGCAGGAACAAGACGCTAACAGGACGATTCATTCCAAGAACCGCAAAGATGGATGCACGAGAACCCTACGCTCAGAATCCACTACCTATCTTCACACTCCTGCAAGTCCTACTCCACTGAAAATCGATCTCTGCAGTGCACAGCTGTCAATGGCAGCTCAGAATAAGACAGTAAAACACTTCTGATTGGATGCTTCTAAAGAGAGATGAGATTCTGATGCCTGTCCTAGCTCCCGACTCAAAGGTTTGATGGCACCGGCGCAGGGACAGGAAAGGTGGGAATACAGATGCTAAGAATGATGCTAGAGGTCCCAATAAGCCCCTCGAAGGACAAAGGCAAAAGACATGCCACACAAGACACACTAAAGACACACACTGCACGATAGACAAATGACACGACAGACACCAGGGCCGCTCTGCCCTGCGCACGTCAGCATTACAGGACTTACCCTTTATACGGCCAAAGGGCACACATCTTGGACACCCCCATCTCCAAAGCTGGCTCAAAAATCCCTCCCGCAGAGTCCCGAATCCACATCCCGCTTTCATCCTCCCTGTGGGCGGAAGCCCTCGACTTATCTCTCCGACGTCCGAAGATGCGAACCCACGGCAGTTGTAAAGGGAGGCCACCTCATCCTCTGCAATTTCATGTTCTCACCAGGCTGCTGTCACTCATGTCAGCCGCTATAAATGAAATCAACCATCAGTGTATGATCTGAGCAGCACCATCAGCCAAAACATGACAATTCTGCCGCTCACCATCTCCTGACAACACTGGAGGGCCACACGCAGAGCCTGACGCCGTCATCACAGGGTATGCGTGGCTGAGGGGGGGACAAGGTGATGCGACATTGCTCAAACTTGAGTGCACCCACACTACTCCACCCTACCTCCCCAACTCACCACAGCTCCTTACCTATTCCTGAAGGTTACCTGGATGGCATCTCCAAACAGGAAAAGGTCAAGGCTTCATCACAGGCTCCTGGAATACTTCCCGAGTTCTCAGGACAGTGCAAAACCACTTTTCTTAGCGAGGAGGGGTCTCACCTTAATAAAAGTGCAATGCCTAAAACACACCAACAGTAACGGACGCTTAGACTTGCACCAGAAATTGAGACCTTTACCACAAATAACTGCTTCTGTCACTGCTCACCTTGCCCACTTCCACCTGACAGCTGATATCCAGCATCACTTCCTAAAAATAAAGAGAAAGAACAGTGCTGTAACACAGCCACCACTTATGCTTCCCCGGCGAGGACAAACAGTCACCGACCTGCTTGGGGCAACCCCCTCACCCACAATGGGGCGCTCTGCTTCTGATTTAAACCATCTGCATCTGAAAGGAAGTTATGACAAAGGTTAAAGCCCTGCACAGCTCCAGAGGCCTTGTTTCTACCTAGGAAAACCATCCAGAATCCAAATATACTCTGCATTACAAATTTCAAGTCCCCAGCATTTATGCTTTTACCCCCACTCCCACACTGCGCAGCAGGGCAGAACGATCCCAGGCCAGACACGCAAACGCCTCTGACACAGGGGATGACAAACAAGGGGACGCAACAGCCAGAGAAAACTCATTCAGAAGAGCGACTGCAAGCACGGAGAGAACGAGGAAGGACACGGTCGAGATGAGAGCGACGCTGACCTGATGAGGCTCAGCGAAGCCGGCAGGAACAAGACGCTAACAGGACGATTCATTCCAAGAACCGCAAAGATGGATGCCTGAGAATCCTACGCTCAGAATCCTCTACCTATCTTCACACTCCTGCAAGTCCTACTCCACTGAAAATCGATCTCTGCAGCGCAGAGAACAAGACCTTAAAAAAGACATCTCATCTCTCTTGAGACGCATCCAATCAGATAACGATGCCTGTCCAAGCTCCTGAATCAAAGGTTTGAGGGTACCGGTGCCAGGCTGAGGAAGGAAGCAATCAGAGATGGCAAGAATGACGCCAGAGTTTCCAGAAAGAACCTTGAAGGGCAAAGGGAAAAGACATGCCACACGAGACACACTAAAGATACACAGAGCACGATAGACAAGTGACACAACAAACACCAGGACCGCTCTGCCCTGTGCACCTCGGCATCCTCAAACCGACACCTGAAATGGTCCAAGGGGACACAGCCTGGACGTCCTCGGCTCCAAACATGACTCAAAAATCCCTCCCGCAGGGTCTTGACCCCATATCCAACTTCCATCCTCCCTGTGCGTGGAAGCCCTTCACTTATCTCTCGGACGTGTGGGGATGCGAACCCACAGCAGGTGCGAAGGTAGGCCGCCTCGTCCTCTGGCAATTCTGCGCTCTCAAAGCGCTGCTGTCATGGATGGCAGTTGCAATAAAGGAAATCAATGCATGATCTCAGCAGCACCATCGGCCTAAACACGACAATTTTGATGCTCACCATCTCCTGACAATGCCAGCACCCTCGGGCCACACGCTTCGGCCACACGCAGAGCCTGACGCCGTCATCACAGGGTATGCGTGGCTGAGGGGGGGACAAGGTGATGCGACATTGCTCAAACTTGAGTGCACCCACACTACTCCACCCTACCTCCCCAACTCACCACAGCTCCTTACCTATTCCTGAAGGTTACCTGGATGGCATCTCCAAACAGGAAAAGGTCAAGGCTTCATCACAGGCTCCTGGAATACTTCCCGAGTTCTCAGGACAGTGCAAAACCACTTTTCTTAGCGAGGAGGGGTCTCACCTTAATAAAAGTGCAATGCCTAAAACACACCAACAGTAACGGACGCTTAGACTTGCACCAGAAATTGAGACCTTTACCACAAATAACTGCTTCTGTCACTGCTCACCTTGCCCACTTCCACCTGACAGCTGATATCCAGCATCACTTCCTAAAAATAAAGAGAAAGAACAGTGCTGTAACACAGCCACCACTTATGCTTCCCCGGCGAGGACAAACAGTCACCGACCTGCTTGGGGCAACCCCCTCACCCACAATGGGGCGCTCTGCTTCTGATTTAAACCATCTGCATCTGAAAGGAAGTTATGACAAAGGTTAAAGCCCTGCACAGCTCCAGAGGCCTTGTTTCTACCTAGGAAAACCATCCAGAATCCAAATATACTCTGCATTACAAATTTCAAGTCCCCAGCATTTATGCTTTTACCCCCACTCCCACACTGCGCAGCAGGGCAGAACGATCCCAGGCCAGACACGCAAACGCCTCTGACACAGGGGATGACAAACAAGGGGACGCAACAGCCAGAGAAAACTCATTCAGAAGAGCGACTGCAAGCACGGAGAGAACGAGGAAGGACACGGTCGAGATGAGAGCGACGCTGACCTGATGAGGCTCAGCGAAGCCGGCAGGAACAAGACGCTAACAGGACGATTCATTCCAAGAACCGCAAAGATGGATGCCTGAGAATCCTACGCTCAGAATCCTCTACCTATCTTCACACTCCTGCAAGTCCTACTCCACTGAAAATCGATCTCTGCAGCGCAGAGAACAAGACCTTAAAAAAGACATCTCATCTCTCTTGAGACGCATCCAATCAGATAACGATGCCTGTCCAAGCTCCTGAATCAAAGGTTTGAGGGTACCGGTGCCAGGCTGAGGAAGGAAGCAATCAGAGATGGCAAGAATGACGCCAGAGTTTCCAGAAAGAACCTTGAAGGGCAAAGGGAAAAGACATGCCACACGAGACACACTAAAGATACACAGAGCACGATAGACAAGTGACACAACAAACACCAGGACCGCTCTGCCCTGTGCACCTCGGCATCCTCAAACCGACACCTGAAATGGTCCAAGGGGACACAGCCTGGACGTCCTCGGCTCCAAACATGACTCAAAAATCCCTCCCGCAGGGTCTTGACCCCATATCCAACTTCCATCCTCCCTGTGCGTGGAAGCCCTTCACTTATCTCTCGGACGTGTGGGGATGCGAACCCACAGCAGGTGCGAAGGTAGGCCGCCTCGTCCTCTGGCAATTCTGCGCTCTCAAAGCGCTGCTGTCATGGATGGCAGTTGCAATAAAGGAAATCAATGCATGATCTCAGCAGCACCATCGGCCTAAACACGACAATTTTGATGCTCACCATCTCCTGACAATGCCAGCACCCTCGGGCCACACGCTTCGGCCACACGCAGAGCCTGACGCCGTCATCACAGGGTATGCGTGGCTGAGGGGGGGACAAGGTGATGCGACATTGCTCAAACTTGAGTGCACCCACACTACTCCACCCTACCTCCCCAACTCACCACAGCTCCTTACCTATTCCTGAAGGTTACCTGGATGGCATCTCCAAACAGGAAAAGGTCAAGGCTTCATCACAGGCTCCTGGAATACTTCCCGAGTTCTCAGGACAGTGCAAAACCACTTTTCTTAGCGAGGAGGGGTCTCACCTTAATAAAAGTGCAATGCCTAAAACACACCAACAGTAACGGACGCTTAGACTTGCACCAGAAATTGAGACCTTTACCACAAATAACTGCTTCTGTCACTGCTCACCTTGCCCACTTCCACCTGACAGCTGATATCCACCATCACTTCCTAAAAATAAAGAGAAAGAACAGTGCTGTAACACAGCCACCACTTATGCTTCCCCGGCGAGGACAAACAGTCACCGACCTGCTTGGGGCAACCCCCTCACCCACAATGGGGCGCTCTGCTTCTGATTTAAACCATCTGCATCTGAAAGGAAGTTATGACAAAGGTTAAAGCCCTGCACAGCTCCAGAGGCCTTGTTTCTACCTAGGAAAACCATCCAGAATCCAAATATACTCTGCATTACAAATTTCAAGTCCCCAGCATTTATGCTTTTACCCCCACTCCCACACTGCGCAGCAGGGCAGAACGATCCCAGGCCAGACACGCAAACGCCTCTGACACAGGGGATGACAAACAAGGGGACGCAACAGCAAGAGAAAACTCATTCAGAAGAGCGACTGCAAGCACGGAGAGAACGAGGAAGGACACGGTCGAGATGAGAGCGACGCTGACCTGATGAGGCTCAGAGAAGCCGGCAGGAACAAGACGCTAACAGGACGATTCATTCCAAGAACCGCAAAGATGGATGCACGAGAACCCTACGCTCAGAATCCACTACCTATCTTCACACTCCTGCAAGTCCTACTCCACTGAAAATCGATCTCTGCAGTGCACAGCTGTCAATGGCAGCTCAGAATAAGACAGTAAAACACTTCTGATTGGATGCTTCTAAAGAGAGATGAGATTCTGATGCCTGTCCTAGCTCCCGACTCAAAGGTTTGATGGCACCGGCGCAGGGACAGGAAAGGTGGGAATACAGATGCTAAGAATGATGCTAGAGGTCCCAATAAGCCCCTCGAAGGACAAAGGCAAAAGACATGCCACACAAGACACACTAAAGACACACACTGCACGATAGACAAATGACACGACAGACACCAGGGCCGCTCTGCCCTGCGCACGTCAGCATTACAGGACTTACCCTTTATATGGCCAAAGGGCACACATCTTGGACACCCCCATCTCCAAAGCTGGCTCAAAAATCCCTCCCGCAGAGTCCCGAATCCACATCCCGCTTTCATCCTCCCTGTGGGCGGAAGCCCTCGACTTATCTCTCCGACGTCCGAAGATGCGAACCCACGGCAGTTGTAAAGGGAGGCCACCTCATCCTCTGCAATTTCATGTTCTCACCAGGCTGCTGTCACTCATGTCAGCCGCTATAAATGAAATCAACCATCAGTGTATGATCTGAGCAGCACCATCAGCCAAAACATGACAATTCTGCCGCTCACCATCTCCTGACAACACTGGAGGGCCACACGCAGAGCCTGACGCCGTCATCACAGGGTATGCGTGGCTGAGGGGGGGACAAGGTGATGCGACATTGCTCAAACTTGAGTGCACCCACACTACTCCACCCTACCTCCCCAACTCACCACAGCTCCTTACCTATTCCTGAAGGTTACCTGGATGGCATCTCCAAACAGGAAAAGGTCAAGGCTTCATCACAGGCTCCTGGAATACTTCCCGAGTTCTCAGGACAGTGCAAAACCACTTTTCTTAGCGAGGAGGGGTCTCACCTTAATAAAAGTGCAATGCCTAAAACACACCAACAGTAACGGACGCTTAGACTTGCACCAGAAATTGAGACCTTTACCACAAATAACTGCTTCTGTCACTGCTCACCTTGCCCACTTCCACCTGACAGCTGATATCCACCATCACTTCCTAAAAATAAAGAGAAAGAACAGTGCTGTAACACAGCCACCACTTATGCTTCCCCGGCGAGGACAAACAGTCACCGACCTGCTTGGGGCAACCCCCTCACCCACAATGGGGCGCTCTGCTTCTGATTTAAACCATCTGCATCTGAAAGGAAGTTATGACAAAGGTTAAAGCCCTGCACAGCTCCAGAGGCCTTGTTTCTACCTAGGAAAACCATCCAGAATCCAAATATACTCTGCATTACAAATTTCAAGTCCCCAGCATTTATGCTTTTACCCCCACTCCCACACTGCGCAGCAGGGCAGAACGATCCCAGGCCAGACACGCAAACGCCTCTGACACAGGGGATGACAAACAAGGGGACGCAACAGCAAGAGAAAACTCATTCAGAAGAGCGACTGCAAGCACGGAGAGAACGAGGAAGGACACGGTCGAGATGAGAGCGACGCTGACCTGATGAGGCTCAGAGAAGCCGGCAGGAACAAGACGCTAACAGGACGATTCATTCCAAGAACCGCAAAGATGGATGCACGAGAACCCTACGCTCAGAATCCACTACCTATCTTCACACTCCTGCAAGTCCTACTCCACTGAAAATCGATCTCTGCAGTGCACAGCTGTCAATGGCAGCTCAGAATAAGACAGTAAAACACTTCTGATTGGATGCTTCTAAAGAGAGATGAGATTCTGATGCCTGTCCTAGCTCCCGACTCAAAGGTTTGATGGCACCGGCGCAGGGACAGGAAAGGTGGGAATACAGATGCTAAGAATGATGCTAGAGGTCCCAATAAGCCCCTCGAAGGACAAAGGCAAAAGACATGCCACACAAGACACACTAAAGACACACACTGCACGATAGACAAATGACACGACAGACACCAGGGCCGCTCTGCCCTGCGCACGTCAGCATTACAGGACTTACCCTTTATACGGCCAAAGGGCACACATCTTGGACACCCCCATCTCCAAAGCTGGCTCAAAAATCCCTCCCGCAGAGTCCCGAATCCACATCCCGCTTTCATCCTCCCTGTGGGCGGAAGCCCTCGACTTATCTCTCCGACGTCCGAAGATGCGAACCCACGGCAGTTGTAAAGGGAGGCCACCTCATCCTCTGCAATTTCATGTTCTCACCAGGCTGCTGTCACTCATGTCAGCCGCTATAAATGAAATCAACCATCAGTGTATGATCTGAGCAGCACCATCAGCCAAAACATGACAATTCTGCCGCTCACCATCTCCTGACAACACTGGAGGGCCACACGCAGAGCCTGACGCCGTCATCACAGGGTATGCGTGGCTGAGGGGGGGACAAGGTGATGCGACATTGCTCAAACTTGAGTGCACCCACACTACTCCACCCTACCTCCCCAACTCACCACAGCTCCTTACCTATTCCTGAAGGTTACCTGGATGGCATCTCCAAACAGGAAAAGGTCAAGGCTTCATCACAGGCTCCTGGAATACTTCCCGAGTTCTCAGGACAGTGCAAAACCACTTTTCTTAGCGAGGAGGGGTCTCACCTTAATAAAAGTGCAATGCCTAAAACACACCAACAGTAACGGACGCTTAGACTTGCACCAGAAATTGAGACCTTTACCACAAATAACTGCTTCTGTCACTGCTCACCTTGCCCACTTCCACCTGACAGCTGATATCCACCATCACTTCCTAAAAATAAAGAGAAAGAACAGTGCTGTAACACAGCCACCACTTATGCTTCCCCGGCGAGGACAAACAGTCACCGACCTGCTTGGGGCAACCCCCTCACCCACAATGGGGCGCTCTGCTTCTGATTTAAACCATCTGCATCTGAAAGGAAGTTATGACAAAGGTTAAAGCCCTGCACAGCTCCAGAGGCCTTGTTTCTACCTAGGAAAACCATCCAGAATCCAAATATACTCTGCATTACAAATTTCAAGTCCCCAGCATTTATGCTTTTACCCCCACTCCCACACTGCGCAGCAGGGCAGAACGATCCCAGGCCAGACACGCAAACGCCTCTGACACAGGGGATGACAAACAAGGGGACGCAACAGCCAGAGAAAACTCATTCAGAAGAGCGACTGCAAGCACGGAGAGAACGAGGAAGGACACGGTCGAGATGAGAGCGACGCTGACCTGATGAGGCTCAGCGAAGCCGGCAGGAACAAGACGCTAACAGGACGATTCATTCCAAGAACCGCAAAGATGGATGCCTGAGAATCCTACGCTCAGAATCCTCTACCTATCTTCACACTCCTGCAAGTCCTACTCCACTGAAAATCGATCTCTGCAGCGCAGAGAACAAGACCTTAAAAAAGACATCTCATCTCTCTTGAGACGCATCCAATCAGATAACGATGCCTGTCCAAGCTCCTGAATCAAAGGTTTGAGGGTACCGGTGCCAGGCTGAGGAAGGAAGCAATCAGAGATGGCAAGAATGACGCCAGAGTTTCCAGAAAGAACCTTGAAGGGCAAAGGGAAAAGACATGCCACACGAGACACACTAAAGATACACAGAGCACGATAGACAAGTGACACAACAAACACCAGGACCGCTCTGCCCTGTGCACCTCGGCATCCTCAAACCGACACCTGAAATGGTCCAAGGGGACACAGCCTGGACGTCCTCGGCTCCAAACATGACTCAAAAATCCCTCCCGCAGGGTCTTGACCCCATATCCAACTTCCATCCTCCCTGTGCGTGGAAGCCCTTCACTTATCTCTCGGACGTGTGGGGATGCGAACCCACAGCAGGTGCGAAGGTAGGCCGCCTCGTCCTCTGGCAATTCTGCGCTCTCAAAGCGCTGCTGTCATGGATGGCAGTTGCAATAAAGGAAATCAATGCATGATCTCAGCAGCACCATCGGCCTAAACACGACAATTTTGATGCTCACCATCTCCTGACAATGCCAGCACCCTCGGGCCACACGCTTCGGCCACACGCAGAGCCTGACGCCGTCATCACAGGGTATGCGTGGCTGAGGGGGGGACAAGGTGATGCGACATTGCTCAAACTTGAGTGCACCCACACTACTCCACCCTACCTCCCCAACTCACCACAGCTCCTTACCTATTCCTGAAGGTTACCTGGATGGCATCTCCAAACAGGAAAAGGTCAAGGCTTCATCACAGGCTCCTGGAATACTTCCCGAGTTCTCAGGACAGTGCAAAACCACTTTTCTTAGCGAGGAGGGGTCTCACCTTAATAAAAGTGCAATGCCTAAAACACACCAACAGTAACGGACGCTTAGACTTGCACCAGAAATTGAGACCTTTACCACAAATAACTGCTTCTGTCACTGCTCACCTTGCCCACTTCCACCTGACAGCTGATATCCACCATCACTTCCTAAAAATAAAGAGAAAGAACAGTGCTGTAACACAGCCACCACTTATGCTTCCCCGGCGAGGACAAACAGTCACCGACCTGCTTGGGGCAACCCCCTCACCCACAATGGGGCGCTCTGCTTCTGATTTAAACCATCTGCATCTGAAAGGAAGTTATGACAAAGGTTAAAGCCCTGCACAGCTCCAGAGGCCTTGTTTCTACCTAGGAAAACCATCCAGAATCCAAATATACTCTGCATTACAAATTTCAAGTCCCCAGCATTTATGCTTTTACCCCCACTCCCACACTGCGCAGCAGGGCAGAACGATCCCAGGCCAGACACGCAAACGCCTCTGACACAGGGGATGACAAACAAGGGGACGCAACAGCAAGAGAAAACTCATTCAGAAGAGCGACTGCAAGCACGGAGAGAACGAGGAAGGACACGGTCGAGATGAGAGCGACGCTGACCTGATGAGGCTCAGCGAAGCCGGCAGGAACAAGACGCTAACAGGACGATTCATTCCAAGAACGGCAAAGATGGATGCACGAGAACCCTACGCTCAGAATCCACTACCTATCTTCACACTCCTGCAAGTCCTACTCCACTGAAAATCGATCTCTGCAGTGCACAGCTGTCAATGGCAGCTCAGAATAAGACAGTAAAACACTTCTGATTGGATGCTTCTAAAGAGAGATGAGATTCTGATGCCTGTCCTAGCTCCCGACTCAAAGGTTTGATGGCACCGGCGCAGGGACAGGAAAGGTGGGAATACAGATGCTAAGAATGATGCTAGAGGTCCCAATAAGCCCCTCGAAGGACAAAGGCAAAAGACATGCCACACAAGACACACTAAAGACACACACTGCACGATAGACAAATGACACGACAGACACCAGGGCCGCTCTGCCCTGCGCACGTCAGCATTACAGGACTTACCCTTTATACGGCCAAAGGGCACACATCTTGGACACCCCCATCTCCAAAGCTGGCTCAAAAATCCCTCCCGCAGAGTCCCGAATCCACATCCCGCTTTCATCCTCCCTGTGGGCGGAAGCCCTCGACTTATCTCTCCGACGTCCGAAGATGCGAACCCACGGCAGTTGTAAAGGGAGGCCACCTCATCCTCTGCAATTTCATGTTCTCACCAGGCTGCTGTCACTCATGTCAGCCGCTATAAATGAAATCAACCATCAGTGTATGATCTGAGCAGCACCATCAGCCAAAACATGACAATTCTGCCGCTCACCATCTCCTGACAACACTGGAGGGCCACACGCAGAGCCTGACGCCGTCATCACAGGGTATGCGTGGCTGAGGGGGGGACAAGGTGATGCGACATTGCTCAAACTTGAGTGCACCCACACTACTCCACCCTACCTCCCCAACTCACCACAGCTCCTTACCTATTCCTGAAGGTTACCTGGATGGCATCTCCAAACAGGAAAAGGTCAAGGCTTCATCACAGGCTCCTGGAATACTTCCCGAGTTCTCAGGACAGTGCAAAACCACTTTTCTTAGCGAGGAGGGGTCTCACCTTAATAAAAGTGCAATGCCTAAAACACACCAACAGTAACGGACGCTTAGACTTGCACCAGAAATTGAGACCTTTACCACAAATAACTGCTTCTGTCACTGCTCACCTTGCCCACTTCCACCTGACAGCTGATATCCACCATCACTTCCTAAAAATAAAGAGAAAGAACAGTGCTGTAACACAGCCACCACTTATGCTTCCCCAGCGAGGACAAACAGTCACCGACCTGCTTGGGGCAACCCCCTCACCCACAATGGGGCGCTCTGCTTCTGATTTAAACCATCTGCATCTGAAAGGAAGTTATGACAAAGGTTAAAGCCCTGCACAGCTCCAGAGGCCTTGTTTCTACCTAGGAAAACCATCCAGAATCCAAATATACTCTGCATTACAAATTTCAAGTCCCCAGCATTTATGCTTTTACCCCCACTCCCACACTGCGCAGCAGGGCAGAACGATCCCAGGCCAGACACGCAAACGCCTCTGACACAGGGGATGACAAACAAGGGGACGCAACAGCAAGAGAAAACTCATTCAGAAGAGCGACTGCAAGCACGGAGAGAACGAGGAAGGACACGGTCGAGATGAGAGCGACGCTGACCTGATGAGGCTCAGCGAAGCCGGCAGGAACAAGACGCTAACAGGACGATTCATTCCAAGAACCGCAAAGATGGATGCACGAGAACCCTACGCTCAGAATCCACTACCTATCTTCACACTCCTGCAAGTCCTACTCCACTGAAAATCGATCTCTGCAGTGCACAGCTGTCAATGGCAGCTCAGAATAAGACAGTAAAACACTTCTGATTGGATGCTTCTAAAGAGAGATGAGATTCTGATGCCTGTCCTAGCTCCCGACTCAAAGGTTTGATGGCACCGGCGCAGGGACAGGAAAGGTGGGAATACAGATGCTAAGAATGATGCTAGAGGTCCCAATAAGCCCCTCGAAGGACAAAGGCAAAAGACATGCCACACAAGACACACTAAAGACACACACTGCACGATAGACAAATGACACGACAGACACCAGGGCCGCTCTGCCCTGCGCACGTCAGCATTACAGGACTTACCCTTTATATGGCCAAAGGGCACACATCTTGGACACCCCCATCTCCAAAGCTGGCTCAAAAATCCCTCCCGCAGAGTCCCGAATCCACATCCCGCTTTCATCCTCCCTGTGGGCGGAAGCCCTCGACTTATCTCTCCGACGTCCGAAGATGCGAACCCACGGCAGTTGTAAAGGGAGGCCACCTCATCCTCTGCAATTTCATGTTCTCACCAGGCTGCTGTCACTCATGTCAGCCGCTATAAATGAAATCAACCATCAGTGTATGATCTGAGCAGCACCATCGGCCAAAACATGACAATTCTGCCGCTCACCATCTCCTGACAACACTGGAGGGCCGCACGCTTCGGCCACACGCAGAGCCTGACGCCGTCATCACAGGGTATGCGTGGCTGAGGGGGGGACAAGGTGATGCGACATTGCTCAAACTTGAGTGCACCCACACTACTCCACCCTACCTCCCCAACTCACCACAGCTCCTTACCTATTCCTGAAGGTTACCTGGATGGCATCTCCAAACAGGAAAAGGTCAAGGCTTCATCACAGGCTCCTGGAATACTTCCCGAGTTCTCAGGACAGTGCAAAACCACTTTTCTTAGCGAGGAGGGGTCTCACCTTAATAAAAGTGCAATGCCTAAAACACACCAACAGTAACGGACGCTTAGACTTGCACCAGAAATTGAGACCTTTACCACAAATAACTGCTTCTGTCACTGCTCACCTTGCCCACTTCCACCTGACAGCTGATATCCACCATCACTTCCTAAAAATAAAGAGAAAGAACAGTGCTGTAACACAGCCACCACTTATGCTTCCCCGGCGAGGACAAACAGTCACCGACCTGCTTGGGGCAACCCCCTCACCCACAATGGGGCGCTCTGCTTCTGATTTAAACCATCTGCATCTGAAAGGAAGTTATGACAAAGGTTAAAGCCCTGCACAGCTCCAGAGGCCTTGTTTCTACCTAGGAAAACCATCCAGAATCCAAATATACTCTGCATTACAAATTTCAAGTCCCCAGCATTTATGCTTTTACCCCCACTCCCACACTGCGCAGCAGGGCAGAACGATCCCAGGCCAGACACGCAAACGCCTCTGACACAGGGGATGACAAACAAGGGGACGCAACAGCAAGAGAAAACTCATTCAGAAGAGCGACTGCAAGCACGGAGAGAACGAGGAAGGACACGGTCGAGATGAGAGCGACGCTGACCTGATGAGGCTCAGAGAAGCCGGCAGGAACAAGACGCTAACAGGACGATTCATTCCAAGAACCGCAAAGATGGATGCACGAGAACCCTACGCTCAGAATCCACTACCTATCTTCACACTCCTGCAAGTCCTACTCCACTGAAAATCGATCTCTGCAGTGCACAGCTGTCAATGGCAGCTCAGAATAAGACAGTAAAACACTTCTGATTGGATGCTTCTAAAGAGAGATGAGATTCTGATGCCTGTCCTAGCTCCCGACTCAAAGGTTTGATGGCACCGGCGCAGGGACAGGAAAGGTGGGAATACAGATGCTAAGAATGATGCTAGAGGTCCCAATAAGCCCCTCGAAGGACAAAGGCAAAAGACATGCCACACAAGACACACTAAAGACACACACTGCACGATAGACAAATGACACGACAGACACCAGGGCCGCTCTGCCCTGCGCACGTCAGCATTACAGGACTTACCCTTTATACGGCCAAAGGGCACACATCTTGGACACCCCCATCTCCAAAGCTGGCTCAAAAATCCCTCCCGCAGAGTCCCGAATCCACATCCCGCTTTCATCCTCCCTGTGGGCGGAAGCCCTCGACTTATCTCTCCGACGTCCGAAGATGCGAACCCACGGCAGTTGTAAAGGGAGGCCACCTCATCCTCTGCAATTTCATGTTCTCACCAGGCTGCTGTCACTCATGTCAGCCGCTATAAATGAAATCAACCATCAGTGTATGATCTGAGCAGCACCATCAGCCAAAACATGACAATTCTGCCGCTCACCATCTCCTGACAACACTGGAGGGCCACACGCAGAGCCTGACGCCGTCATCACAGGGTATGCGTGGCTGAGGGGGGGACAAGGTGATGCGACATTGCTCAAACTTGAGTGCACCCACACTACTCCACCCTACCTCCCCAACTCACCACAGCTCCTTACCTATTCCTGAAGGTTACCTGGATGGCATCTCCAAACAGGAAAAGGTCAAGGCTTCATCACAGGCTCCTGGAATACTTCCCGAGTTCTCAGGACAGTGCAAAACCACTTTTCTTAGCGAGGAGGGGTCTCACCTTAATAAAAGTGCAATGCCTAAAACACACCAACAGTAACGGACGCTTAGACTTGCACCAGAAATTGAGACCTTTACCACAAATAACTGCTTCTGTCACTGCTCACCTTGCCCACTTCCACCTGACAGCTGATATCCAGCATCACTTCCTAAAAATAAAGAGAAAGAACAGTGCTGTAACACAGCCACCACTTATGCTTCCCCGGCGAGGACAAACAGTCACCGACCTGCTTGGGGCAACCCCCTCACCCACAATGGGGCGCTCTGCTTCTGATTTAAACCATCTGCATCTGAAAGGAAGTTATGACAAAGGTTAAAGCCCTGCACAGCTCCAGAGGCCTTGTTTCTACCTAGGAAAACCATCCAGAATCCAAATATACTCTGCATTACAAATTTCAAGTCCCCAGCATTTATGCTTTTACCCCCACTCCCACACTGCGCAGCAGGGCAGAACGATCCCAGGCCAGACACGCAAACGCCTCTGACACAGGGGATGACAAACAAGGGGACGCAACAGCCAGAGAAAACTCATTCAGAAGAGCGACTGCAAGCACGGAGAGAACGAGGAAGGACACGGTCGAGATGAGAGCGACGCTGACCTGATGAGGCTCAGCGAAGCCGGCAGGAACAAGACGCTAACAGGACGATTCATTCCAAGAACCGCAAAGATGGATGCCTGAGAATCCTACGCTCAGAATCCTCTACCTATCTTCACACTCCTGCAAGTCCTACTCCACTGAAAATCGATCTCTGCAGCGCAGAGAACAAGACCTTAAAAAAGACATCTCATCTCTCTTGAGACGCATCCAATCAGATAACGATGCCTGTCCAAGCTCCTGAATCAAAGGTTTGAGGGTACCGGTGCCAGGCTGAGGAAGGAAGCAATCAGAGATGGCAAGAATGACGCCAGAGTTTCCAGAAAGAACCTTGAAGGGCAAAGGGAAAAGACATGCCACACGAGACACACTAAAGATACACAGAGCACGATAGACAAGTGACACAACAAACACCAGGACCGCTCTGCCCTGTGCACCTCGGCATCCTCAAACCGACACCTGAAATGGTCCAAGGGGACACAGCCTGGACGTCCTCGGCTCCAAACATGACTCAAAAATCCCTCCCGCAGGGTCTTGACCCCATATCCAACTTCCATCCTCCCTGTGCGTGGAAGCCCTTCACTTATCTCTCGGACGTGTGGGGATGCGAACCCACAGCAGGTGCGAAGGTAGGCCGCCTCGTCCTCTGGCAATTCTGCGCTCTCAAAGCGCTGCTGTCATGGATGGCAGTTGCAATAAAGGAAATCAATGCATGATCTCAGCAGCACCATCGGCCTAAACACGACAATTTTGATGCTCACCATCTCCTGACAATGCCAGCACCCTCGGGCCACACGCTTCGGCCACACGCAGAGCCTGACGCCGTCATCACAGGGTATGCGTGGCTGAGGGGGGGACAAGGTGATGCGACATTGCTCAAACTTGAGTGCACCCACACTACTCCACCCTACCTCCCCAACTCACCACAGCTCCTTACCTATTCCTGAAGGTTACCTGGATGGCATCTCCAAACAGGAAAAGGTCAAGGCTTCATCACAGGCTCCTGGAATACTTCCCGAGTTCTCAGGACAGTGCAAAACCACTTTTCTTAGCGAGGAGGGGTCTCACCTTAATAAAAGTGCAATGCCTAAAACACACCAACAGTAACGGACGCTTAGACTTGCACCAGAAATTGAGACCTTTACCACAAATAACTGCTTCTGTCACTGCTCACCTTGCCCACTTCCACCTGACAGCTGATATCCAGCATCACTTCCTAAAAATAAAGAGAAAGAACAGTGCTGTAACACAGCCACCACTTATGCTTCCCCGGCGAGGACAAACAGTCACCGACCTGCTTGGGGCAACCCCCTCACCCACAATGGGGCGCTCTGCTTCTGATTTAAACCATCTGCATCTGAAAGGAAGTTATGACAAAGGTTAAAGCCCTGCACAGCTCCAGAGGCCTTGTTTCTACCTAGGAAAACCATCCAGAATCCAAATATACTCTGCATTACAAATTTCAAGTCCCCAGCATTTATGCTTTTACCCCCACTCCCACACTGCGCAGCAGGGCAGAACGATCCCAGGCCAGACACGCAAACGCCTCTGACACAGGGGATGACAAACAAGGGGACGCAACAGCCAGAGAAAACTCATTCAGAAGAGCGACTGCAAGCACGGAGAGAACGAGGAAGGACACGGTCGAGATGAGAGCGACGCTGACCTGATGAGGCTCAGCGAAGCCGGCAGGAACAAGACGCTAACAGGACGATTCATTCCAAGAACCGCAAAGATGGATGCCTGAGAATCCTACGCTCAGAATCCTCTACCTATCTTCACACTCCTGCAAGTCCTACTCCACTGAAAATCGATCTCTGCAGCGCAGAGAACAAGACCTTAAAAAAGACATCTCATCTCTCTTGAGACGCATCCAATCAGATAACGATGCCTGTCCAAGCTCCTGAATCAAAGGTTTGAGGGTACCGGTGCCAGGCTGAGGAAGGAAGCAATCAGAGATGGCAAGAATGACGCCAGAGTTTCCAGAAAGAACCTTGAAGGGCAAAGGGAAAAGACATGCCACACGAGACACACTAAAGATACACAGAGCACGATAGACAAGTGACACAACAAACACCAGGACCGCTCTGCCCTGTGCACCTCGGCATCCTCAAACCGACACCTGAAATGGTCCAAGGGGACACAGCCTGGACGTCCTCGGCTCCAAACATGACTCAAAAATCCCTCCCGCAGGGTCTTGACCCCATATCCAACTTCCATCCTCCCTGTGCGTGGAAGCCCTTCACTTATCTCTCGGACGTGTGGGGATGCGAACCCACAGCAGGTGCGAAGGTAGGCCGCCTCGTCCTCTGGCAATTCTGCGCTCTCAAAGCGCTGCTGTCATGGATGGCAGTTGCAATAAAGGAAATCAATGCATGATCTCAGCAGCACCATCGGCCTAAACACGACAATTTTGATGCTCACCATCTCCTGACAATGCCAGCACCCTCGGGCCACACGCTTCGGCCACACGCAGAGCCTGACGCCGTCATCACAGGGTATGCGTGGCTGAGGGGGGGACAAGGTGATGCGACATTGCTCAAACTTGAGTGCACCCACACTACTCCACCCTACCTCCCCAACTCACCACAGCTCCTTACCTATTCCTGAAGGTTACCTGGATGGCATCTCCAAACAGGAAAAGGTCAAGGCTTCATCACAGGCTCCTGGAATACTTCCCGAGTTCTCAGGACAGTGCAAAACCACTTTTCTTAGCGAGGAGGGGTCTCACCTTAATAAAAGTGCAATGCCTAAAACACACCAACAGTAACGGACGCTTAGACTTGCACCAGAAATTGAGACCTTTACCACAAATAACTGCTTCTGTCACTGCTCACCTTGCCCACTTCCACCTGACAGCTGATATCCACCATCACTTCCTAAAAATAAAGAGAAAGAACAGTGCTGTAACACAGCCACCACTTATGCTTCCCCGGCGAGGACAAACAGTCACCGACCTGCTTGGGGCAACCCCCTCACCCACAATGGGGCGCTCTGCTTCTGATTTAAACCATCTGCATCTGAAAGGAAGTTATGACAAAGGTTAAAGCCCTGCACAGCTCCAGAGGCCTTGTTTCTACCTAGGAAAACCATCCAGAATCCAAATATACTCTGCATTACAAATTTCAAGTCCCCAGCATTTATGCTTTTACCCCCACTCCCACACTGCGCAGCAGGGCAGAACGATCCCAGGCCAGACACGCAAACGCCTCTGACACAGGGGATGACAAACAAGGGGACGCAACAGCAAGAGAAAACTCATTCAGAAGAGCGACTGCAAGCACGGAGAGAACGAGGAAGGACACGGTCGAGATGAGAGCGACGCTGACCTGATGAGGCTCAGAGAAGCCGGCAGGAACAAGACGCTAACAGGACGATTCATTCCAAGAACGGCAAAGATGGATGCACGAGAACCCTACGCTCAGAATCCACTACCTATCTTCACACTCCTGCAAGTCCTACTCCACTGAAAATCGATCTCTGCAGTGCACAGCTGTCAATGGCAGCTCAGAATAAGACAGTAAAACACTTCTGATTGGATGCTTCTAAAGAGAGATGAGATTCTGATGCCTGTCCTAGCTCCCGACTCAAAGGTTTGATGGCACCGGCGCAGGGACAGGAAAGGTGGGAATACAGATGCTAAGAATGATGCTAGAGGTCCCAATAAGCCCCTCGAAGGACAAAGGCAAAAGACATGCCACACAAGACACACTAAAGACACACACTGCACGATAGACAAATGACACGACAGACACCAGGGCCGCTCTGCCCTGCGCACGTCAGCATTACAGGACTTACCCTTTATATGGCCAAAGGGCACACATCTTGGACACCCCCATCTCCAAAGCTGGCTCAAAAATCCCTCCCGCAGAGTCCCGAATCCACATCCCGCTTTCATCCTCCCTGTGGGCGGAAGCCCTCGACTTATCTCTCCGACGTCCGAAGATGCGAACCCACGGCAGTTGTAAAGGGAGGCCACCTCATCCTCTGCAATTTCATGTTCTCACCAGGCTGCTGTCACTCATGTCAGCCGCTATAAATGAAATCAACCATCAGTGTATGATCTGAGCAGCACCATCAGCCAAAACATGACAATTCTGCCGCTCACCATCTCCTGACAACACTGGAGGGCCACACGCAGAGCCTGACGCCGTCATCACAGGGTATGCGTGGCTGAGGGGGGGACAAGGTGATGCGACATTGCTCAAACTTGAGTGCACCCACACTACTCCACCCTACCTCCCCAACTCACCACAGCTCCTTACCTATTCCTGAAGGTTACCTGGATGGCATCTCCAAACAGGAAAAGGTCAAGGCTTCATCACAGGCTCCTGGAATACTTCCCGAGTTCTCAGGACAGTGCAAAACCACTTTTCTTAGCGAGGAGGGGTCTCACCTTAATAAAAGTGCAATGCCTAAAACACACCAACAGTAACGGACGCTTAGACTTGCACCAGAAATTGAGACCTTTACCACAAATAACTGCTTCTGTCACTGCTCACCTTGCCCACTTCCACCTGACAGCTGATATCCACCATCACTTCCTAAAAATAAAGAGAAAGAACAGTGCTGTAACACAGCCACCACTTATGCTTCCCCGGCGAGGACAAACAGTCACCGACCTGCTTGGGGCAACCCCCTCACCCACAATGGGGCGCTCTGCTTCTGATTTAAACCATCTGCATCTGAAAGGAAGTTATGACAAAGGTTAAAGCCCTGCACAGCTCCAGAGGCCTTGTTTCTACCTAGGAAAACCATCCAGAATCCAAATATACTCTGCATTACAAATTTCAAGTCCCCAGCATTTATGCTTTTACCCCCACTCCCACACTGCGCAGCAGGGCAGAACGATCCCAGGCCAGACACGCAAACGCCTCTGACACAGGGGATGACAAACAAGGGGACGCAACAGCAAGAGAAAACTCATTCAGAAGAGCGACTGCAAGCACGGAGAGAACGAGGAAGGACACGGTCGAGATGAGAGCGACGCTGACCTGATGAGGCTCAGAGAAGCCGGCAGGAACAAGACGCTAACAGGACGATTCATTCCAAGAACGGCAAAGATGGATGCACGAGAACCCTACGCTCAGAATCCACTACCTATCTTCACACTCCTGCAAGTCCTACTCCACTGAAAATCGATCTCTGCAGTGCACAGCTGTCAATGGCAGCTCAGAATAAGACAGTAAAACACTTCTGATTGGATGCTTCTAAAGAGAGATGAGATTCTGATGCCTGTCCTAGCTCCCGACTCAAAGGTTTGATGGCACCGGCGCAGGGACAGGAAAGGTGGGAATACAGATGCTAAGAATGATGCTAGAGGTCCCAATAAGCCCCTCGAAGGACAAAGGCAAAAGACATGCCACACAAGACACACTAAAGACACACACTGCACGATAGACAAATGACACGACAGACACCAGGGCCGCTCTGCCCTGCGCACGTCAGCATTACAGGACTTACCCTTTATATGGCCAAAGGGCACACATCTTGGACACCCCCATCTCCAAAGCTGGCTCAAAAATCCCTCCCGCAGAGTCCCGAATCCACATCCCGCTTTCATCCTCCCTGTGGGCGGAAGCCCTCGACTTATCTCTCCGACGTCCGAAGATGCGAACCCACGGCAGTTGTAAAGGGAGGCCACCTCATCCTCTGCAATTTCATGTTCTCACCAGGCTGCTGTCACTCATGTCAGCCGCTATAAATGAAATCAACCATCAGTGTATGATCTGAGCAGCACCATCAGCCAAAACATGACAATTCTGCCGCTCACCATCTCCTGACAACACTGGAGGGCCACACGCAGAGCCTGACGCCGTCATCACAGGGTATGCGTGGCTGAGGGGGGGACAAGGTGATGCGACATTGCTCAAACTTGAGTGCACCCACACTACTCCACCCTACCTCCCCAACTCACCACAGCTCCTTACCTATTCCTGAAGGTTACCTGGATGGCATCTCCAAACAGGAAAAGGTCAAGGCTTCATCACAGGCTCCTGGAATACTTCCCGAGTTCTCAGGACAGTGCAAAACCACTTTTCTTAGCGAGGAGGGGTCTCACCTTAATAAAAGTGCAATGCCTAAAACACACCAACAGTAACGGACGCTTAGACTTGCACCAGAAATTGAGACCTTTACCACAAATAACTGCTTCTGTCACTGCTCACCTTGCCCACTTCCACCTGACAGCTGATATCCACCATCACTTCCTAAAAATAAAGAGAAAGAACAGTGCTGTAACACAGCCACCACTTATGCTTCCCCGGCGAGGACAAACAGTCACCGACCTGCTTGGGGCAACCCCCTCACCCACAATGGGGCGCTCTGCTTCTGATTTAAACCATCTGCATCTGAAAGGAAGTTATGACAAAGGTTAAAGCCCTGCACAGCTCCAGAGGCCTTGTTTCTACCTAGGAAAACCATCCAGAATCCAAATATACTCTGCATTACAAATTTCAAGTCCCCAGCATTTATGCTTTTACCCCCACTCCCACACTGCGCAGCAGGGCAGAACGATCCCAGGCCAGACACGCAAACGCCTCTGACACAGGGGATGACAAACAAGGGGACGCAACAGCAAGAGAAAACTCATTCAGAAGAGCGACTGCAAGCACGGAGAGAACGAGGAAGGACACGGTCGAGATGAGAGCGACGCTGACCTGATGAGGCTCAGAGAAGCCGGCAGGAACAAGACGCTAACAGGACGATTCATTCCAAGAACCGCAAAGATGGATGCACGAGAACCCTACGCTCAGAATCCTCTACCTATCTTCACACTCCTGCAAGTCCTAATCCAGTACAAGGCATCTCTCCAGTGCACAGAACAAGACCTTTAAAAAAGACATCTCATCTCTCTTGAGAAGCATCCAGTCAGATTCTAATACCTGTCCAATCCCTTGGGTCAAAGGTTTGATTGTAGCAGTGCCAGGCAGAGGAAAGCAGCAATGAGAGATGCTAAGAATGATGTCAGAGTTTCCAAAAAGAACCTTGAAGGGCAAAGGGAAAAGACGTGCCACACGAGACACACACTGCACGATAGACAAATGACACAACAAACACCAGGGCCGCTCTGCCCTGTGCACCTCAGCATCTTCAGATCTACACTACATATGTCCATAGGGGACTCAGCTTAGACATCCTCGTCTCCAAACCTGACTCAAAAACCCCGTCCAAAGAGTCCTGACCCCACATCCCACTTCCATCCCCCCTGTGGGTGGAAGCCCTCCACTTATCTCACGGACATCAGGGGATGTGAGCCCATGGCAGGTGTGAAGGAAGGCCATCTCATCCTCTGACAATTCCGTGCTCTCAAAGCGCTGCTGTCACTGATGTCAACTGCAATTAATGAAATCAAATATTAGTGCATTATCTCAGGAGCACCATCACCCAAAACCTGACAATTTTGATGCTCACCATCTCCTGACAATGCCTGCGCCCTCGGGCCACAGGATTCGGCCACACGCAGAGCCTGACACCGTCATCACAGGCTATGCGTGGCTGAGGGGGGGACAAGGTGATGTGGCATTGCTCAACCATGAGTGGACCCACACCAATCCACCTTACCTCCTCAAATCACCATAGCTACTCACCTCTTCCTGAATGGCATGTCCAAACAGGAAAAGATCAAGGCTTCATCACAGACTCCTGGAATACTTCCTAAGTTCTCAGGACTGCAGGAAACCATCTCTCTTGGCCCATTGGTGAGGGGGGAGTCTCACCTTTATACAAGTCCAAGCCTAAAACAAACCAACAGTAATGGATGCTCAGTGTTGCACCAGAAACTCAGACCTTAAACACAGATAACTGCTTTTGTCACTGCTCACAGGGCCTGTGGGGGCCCTGCCTCCGCTGAGCAGGAGACCAAAGCTTCACGCCTGCCCCAGGGGGGCTGCAGGGAGGCCATAAAGGCCTAAAAATGCTGAGGGGCTTCAGGGGTGGCCAAGGCACAAAGCCAAGGGCCGTGGGCAAAAGGCCCTGCCCTGCTTACAGGGTGGCCTGGGGGAGCTCCATTTCCCCCCTGGCCTGCACACACTGGGGCTCTCACTGTCCTTTTATAGGGTCGCCCCGCTCTCCAGCCAGCCAAAGCAGCAACAGTGGCAAAAGGCCAAGGGCAGCAAAGCAAAGACCCAGCCCTGCTTACAGGGAGGTCACCCAGCACACACGCAGTCAGGCACCTCCCTCTCGCTCAGCCACACTCGCTCAGACACTTGGCCCCTCCGTGTTCCTCAAGACACCCGAACCTCACTCGCGGCACCTGCATCTCCCTCGGTGTCCCCATGGCCCTCAGCACAATTCACAGCTCCTGCTTCTCCCTCAGTGAAACACAGGATACCTCATCTTGAAGCCCACAAAATCCACTGCACAGTAACTCAGCTTTCCCCTGCGACAACTTCATTCTGTCCCTCAGAAATCACCTCAGATTCCGCCCTAAAACGTCCTTTCTGAATACTATAGATTAGCTCTGGTTTATCCCGAAAATATACTTTACGAAATAATTCAGCTTTTCCCTGAGAGCAGTTCATTCTGTTCCATAGAATTTGCTGGAGATACTACCTTAAACCTCTCACTAGGACAGGCCCAACTGATGAAAACCACAGCTTCAGGAAAGTATCCTACAGCACTGGATTGTCTGATGTATCAGAGCTTCCACTTTCCAAAGACTGCCACAGGCAATTATTTTATGACAAGTGGAAAAGGATTATTAAATAAAAGGAGATTATTAGCAATAAGTCAAGATGAATTTTGCGATGTCCAGTCCCTCCAGACCAATTGGCAGAGATCCTCCACCAGGTCACCAAGAAGACTTACTTGCAATTTTCAGAATACAAAGCAGCATAGATCAGTTTCACATAGGAATTAATCAACTTTTTGACAATGTTCATTCCCACAACAGAAAAATGCGAGAGGTCGCTGGCTGTCCTCAGTAAAATGGCTTCCAGAGCTTGAAAGATTAACAGCATCTGCAGGACAGAAAAGTAAGTTAATATCTGACTTGAAATTATTACCTGAGCAAACAGTAACAACCGCCATTAATAAAAAGAATAACCCCCCTCCAAGAGGAAAGCTTCCACATATGAAAGTGACATTAACTTCTAGATTCTCTCCCAAATTAATGCTTCCTCTTGGAAAAGATCACTTCTGAGAGCATGTAGTTTCAAGAAACCAATGCTTCAAGTGATGGTTGCTCCCAAGTGGAGGAAAAAAATGAAATATGCTGGAAGAAAACATTGGGGCTGTTCCAGTCTCATAATTAATTCCTTCCAGAAGAATCCAGAAACCGTACAGCACCGGGGCTGTGCCCATTACAAACATCAGCCCCTGTCAGCAATAGGATATTGAGCAAAGGCTGTCACTGAACATGACACAGACAAAAACAATACTGAAAGGCAAAGAACAGCAAGTGATGGTTAAAAAGACATGCAATGCCATACTACATTGCAAGCAGTTAGCAATGCTGCACCAGCATTCACAGTGAAAAGCTGTTGAACTCTTTGTTCATTCATCATATTCTGATGAGGACTAATCGTGCCCAGCTGAAATGAGAAAAATGAGGTCAACTTTACCAATGGCATCTGAGGAATACTGATGTATAAGAGAGGTATCTAAAAACATTTACTTTCACTAGCTTACTTTAGTTTTGCTTTTTTAACTGCTTCTATTGATCTCCTTATTTCCTAAAAGGTATTTTGATAACACTTCAAGAACCCTAACAGCCTGATTTACACAGGACTATTGGTTGTGTGTGTCACTAAAGCCAGTAACACCCACAAACAGAAAAGAGCATCTGGCACTTGGTAGGTGCTTCTGCCACTGCTACTTCCAGGAAAAAAAAACAACAACAAAAAAAAAAAAAAAAACCACAAACCCAAAACCATATTAGATTATTAAGAGTTATTTACACCACAAAGCATTTATTCACAGAACCGCTGAATTTTCTGAGCTGGAAAGGACCCACAAAGATCATCCAGTCCAACAATCGGCCCTGCACAGACACCCCAACAATCCCACCCTGGGCACCCCTGAGGGTATTGTCCAAACGCTCCTGGAGCTCTGGCAGCCTTGGGGGCTGTGCCCATTCCTTGGCGACCTTTTCTTGGTTCTTCTCCAGCGTGAGATTGTTGGGATTGCAGCTGCTAGTCCCTGAATTACAACCCCCATATGCAACTTATTTCACTTTCAGGCTTCCTTTCTGCATTGAGAAGTTTGAATATCTCAGCACATTCCACAGAAACTTTCACGTGTCCTTCCACGACATCGTACACGTGGGGCAACGGCAGCGTCTTGGCGACGGACACCAAGTTCTCCAGCCCTGCAAAGCCACAGTGTCACCCGGGGGCCGGCTCCGGGTAGGACACTGAGGGGCCGGGCCATGCCCCCGCCTTGCCCGGCCCAGGACCGTCCCCCGCCCCCGCCTTGCCCAGCCTGGGACCGTCCCCCCCCAGCATGCCCGGCCCGGGACCGTCCCCCCGCCGCCCATTCGTGTAGCCAAGGCTGGGGACCCCCATCCCGGCTTGCCCAGCCCCGAGGCCTGCCCCCCGTCTTGCCCAGCCCCAGGGACCGCCCCATCGGCTTGCCCGAACCCGGGCTACCTCCCCCCCCACCCGGCCTGGGGCTCTCCCCCCCGCCTTGCCCCCCCCGGGGCCCCCCGCCCCGGCTTCCCCGGCCCGGGGCAACCCCTTAGGAATGCCCGGACCGGGCCCCCCGCCCTGCTTGCCTGGCAAGTCCTGCCCGGAGCCCCCCCCCCCCCCGGCTTGCCTGGACAGGGGCCCCCCCACCCTTCGGCTTGCCCGGCATGACCAACCCGGAGCGTCCCCTCGGATTGCCTGGCTTGCCCAGCGCCGAGGCCCGACCCCCCGTCTTGTTCAGCCCCAGGGACCGCCCCTTCGGCTTGCCCAGCCCCGTGGCCCGCCCCCCCCCAGCTGGCCCGGCGCGGGGCCCCCCCACTTCGGGGCGCCCCCTCGGCTTACCAGGCTTGCCCGGCCCGGGGCTCCCCCCGGCTTGCCTGGCATGACCAGCCCGGAGCTCCCCCCCTTCGGCTTGCCCGGCATGACCAGCCCGGAGCGTCCCCTCGGATTGCCTGGCTTGCCCAGCGCCGAGGCCCGCCCCCCCCGTCTTGTTCAGCCCCAGGGACCGCCCCTTCGGCTTGCCCAGCCCCGTGGCCCGCCCCCCCCCAGCTGGCCCGGCGCGGGCCCCCCCCACTTCGGGGCGCCCCCTCGGCTTACCAGGCTTGCCCGGCCCGGGGCTCCCCCCGGCTTGCCTGGCATGACCAGCCCGGAGCCCCCGCGGGGCTTGCCCAGCCCGGAGCCCCCCCGCTTCGGCTTGCCCGGCATGACCAACCCGGAGCGTCCCCTCGGATTGCCTGGCTTGCCCAGCGCCGAGGCCCGACCCCCCGTCTTGTTCAGCCCCAGGGACCGCCCCTTCGGCTTGCCCAGCCCCGTGGCCCGCCCCCCCCCAGCTGGCCCGGCGCGGGCCCCCCCCACTTCGGGGCGCTCCCTCGGCTTACCAGGCTTGCCCGGCCCGGGGCTCCCCCCGGCTTGCCTGGCATGACCAGCCCGGAGCCCCCGCGGGGCTTGCCCAACCCGGAGCCCCCCGGCTTCGGCTTGCCCGGCATGACCAACCCGGAGCGTCCCCTCGGATTGCCTGGCTTGCCCAGCGCCGAGGCCCGCCCCCCCGTCTTGCCCAGCCCCGGGGCCCGCCCCCCCCCAGCTGGCCCGGCGCGGGGCCCCACTACTTCGGCGCCCCCTCGGCTTACCAGGCTTGCCCGGCCCGGGGCTCCCCCCGGCTTGCCTGGCATGACCAGCCCGGAGCTCCCCCCCTTCGGCTTGCCCGGCATGACCAGCCCGGAGCGTCCCCTCGGATTGCCTGGCTTGCCCAGCGCCGAGGCCCGCCCCCCCGTCTTGTTCAGCCCCAGGGACCGCCCCTTCGGCTTGCCCAGCCCCGTGGCCCGCCCCCCCCCAGCTGGCCCGGCGCGGGGCCCCCCCACTTCGGGGCGCCCCCTCGGCTTACCAGGCTTGCCCGGCCCGGGGCTCCCCCTCGGCTTGCCTGGCATGACCAGCCCGGAGCCCCCGCGGGGCTTGCCCAACCCGGAGCCCCCCGGCTTCGGCTTGCCCGGCATGACCAACCCGGAGCGTCCCCTCGGATTGCCTGGCTTGCCCAGCGCCGAGGCCCGCCCCCCCGTCTGGCCCAGCCCCGGGGCCCGCCCCCCCCAGCTGGCCCGGCGCGGCCCCCCCCCCACTTCGGGGCGCCCCCTCGGCTTACCAGGCTTGCCCGGCCCGGGGCTCCCCCTCGGCTTGCCTGGCATGACCAGAGCAGATGAAGTAATGCTTAAATGCTTATTAGTAATTAATTCATTATTAAATCAATGTATTTATTTTCTTTTTTCCATTACAGTCCATTCTTTTCCTGGCTCATTTAGCCCTGGACTGTGCTTGTATCCAGCCTTACTATGGCTAGATGCTTCGTCTCTGAGAGGCCAAGTGCAGCAACAGCAGGAGGGAGGGAGCAGAGCTGTCTTCTCAAGGGAGTACGGGCGGGAACAAATCTCACTGAAGGAAGTTTCTCAAGATGCTCTGGCTGATGAATTAACTAACGTAGCTCAGAATGAAAGTTGATTTGGAGTCTGAGGTGCTGGTGGTGTGGGGTTTTTTTTTACCAAATCTTTTTCTCTTTGATTTTAGTTTGAACAGTTCATACCAAATGCAGATGAGATTCCTGTCAACTAACTCTAGTTATCTTAAATCTAAGTGCTCATTTTCAGCTAATTGTCTAGACACTCTCTATCATCAGCGAAGAAATAGAGGCACTTCAGGCGTGATTAATCCCATCCTAAAATAGGTGTCTAAGCTGGGATGAATTGGAAGTAGTCTTCCTCCACCAAATAGCAGGAGAGCGCTGACAACTGGTTAGACAAAGAGGAGCTAAAGACAGGTGAGATGGTCCCCCTCTTTTCTCTCTTGGTGGTTTCACTGACTTAGGAACCGAGTTAGATTTTTCAGTATTTGTGGAATAGTTTGATTGTGTGAAATAGATGCTGGTATCCAATCCACCAGATTCGAGAGTGTGTGAGGCAGAAAATAATGTACCCAGTTTCACTGGTCCTGTGCATGGACAGCCTGTGCTTTGTTAGTGTTTGTCAAATGGTAGCTGAAAAAACAAAATCTGGTGCATAAAGCGTGGCTCATATTCCGGGCTGGGATCAGCCTAGAGATCAGCAGCTACCCACAGGGAAGGCTCCACTTCGTTACTGCTCTGTACAAACAATCTCGCAGTGACACTTCAAAGCTGTCCTCTCTCTCATTTGTTTTCTGAAATATAAATATTCTAAATGAAAAACAAATTAAGCGCAGTGTGTGCAGCGTAACTCAAAAGTAACTGGAATGGAAGGCATTTCAAGCCGGCAGAAGTATTAGTTCAATGGCATATAAACGGTTTTCTCAATAAAATTCAGAATTAATATCCATTAGAACTTTAATGAAGGTTGAAACTTCCCTCAATAAAGAGAGTAATTAATAACACTTTTTACAGGAGGAATCCTGTACTTTTTATTCCCATGCATTTTTTTGTGTGTGAAATGAAGTGAATATGCCATTTAACATTAAATTAGCAAAAATGTTTCTATTTCGAGGTATACTTTGTAACGGAAACAAACCAACTGAAGGCAGTTATTGAACTTTCATTTGCCTCTCCAGAACTAAGGTTCTGCTGAATGTTTTTCGTAATTGGACAATAATGTTTTTCGGACAACAGTGAACCCTTCACTGAGGAAGTGTGGACAAAACAGCCATTTCTGTGAAATGAAACAGCTCACCTCTATGAAAATTTGCTTAAAATTTAAAGGAACTTAAAGGTTTTTAAGCCTGCCCTGATTCTGGGCTGAGATAGGAGAAAATAATGCCGTCAGATTCTCATTAAGGTCTGCCCATCTCTGAAATATTTCCCCTGGATTTTGGTAGCAATTTAAGTATGCCAGTGGAAAAAATTACTGAGTTTCTATGATGTGTTTTGGTTCTTGAGCTACTCATTGTTTTTTCTCTTCCCTTTGTTACTGTAGTTAAGGAAAGGAATACCCAAGGACGAGAGTTTCTCCTAGATTGTATCAGAGCTATCTCTTATTCATATTTATTATACTTACATATATTATTATACTTATTATGCTTACATTTTACTGATATCATCTTAACATAAGAACTGCAAATCCTTAAAATCCCCTGCTCAGTAGGCACAGAAGTCTGTGCTGCAAGACCACGTTTCCTTGCTTGCTGTATGTTATAGTGGAAACAGGCCAATCAGTTAACTGCATAATTGTCTGATTATGGTGCACAATGCAGCATCTTTTCTCATCTAGTTGTTCCTTCAACTGTACCAGACAAGATGCTGTAGATGTTTAAAAAACAGAAGATTCTTCTGTTTTACTTTCATTAGGACATAACTTTTGCTAGCATTCTGATATTTATTGTTCTTTAATTAAGGCAGTTTCTTTCTCTTACCAGACTGTGACTATAAAGACATACACATCATGGGTTATCTTTTTCATCCTTATAACAATAATAATAATAATAATAATAATAATAATAATAATAATAATAATAATAATAATAATAATAATAACATTGTTGCCATTACTTTTCCATTTATTATTGTGACAGATTTTTACAAAGGATTTTAACAAGCAGATTTCTGGAGTTCTTAATGGGGTTGAAAGAATAGCCTATGCATGTCATTGTACATGCATGGTGGAATGATGAACATAAATCACATACCCCCCCACACACACAGAGAAAACAAGGCACTGGTAAGACTCTACAAGTAATAAATGACCGAGAGGTTGTTGATACAATAAAAACTGAGCTTCTAGTGTCAGCAGCCATCTCCAGAGCCTAAAGCTGTGCGTGGCTCTGGGGCTCTCTGTCCCTCTTTCCGTAGGTGTTGGAGCCCACGTTGGTGGGCGGGTAAAGGGCCCCGGCGCTGCCGCTGGAGCGCACCAGGAAATCGGCCAAGGGCTGCGTCACACACGTGGCCGTGTTGCATCTCCTCCAGCTGGTGACTGCCAAGGTGAAACAAAGACAGCCAGCAGTAAGTCAAACAATGAGCCATCGAGTGTGCCACTTCTCATAGTCATTTGAGCTCTGCTAATGTGGGAGTTCTTTTAATATGTGCACAAATACAGGAACATTAGAATCTTCCCACCACTTACTTTGTTCCTGAAAAAAATCCTTGTGCTGGGTGCTATTATCAGTTTTAATGATGGAGGTTATTCAAATGCAGAGACATGAACTGTCATATGTCGTTTTTATTGATATCCTGCACAGCAGTTTATGACATTTAGAAGACCTGTAATGATAGTATAGGTGAGACACAAAGTGAAAGCAATGATTAAATGTTTAACTTTCAGCTGAACTTCTAAATCTATTTAGAGCTCTTGCTGATATCATGAGGATTACTAACATAATGATGATCACTAACATTTATTCAGTTCTCATGTTTTCACAGAATTACATCCTGCTCTCACTGAAGTGAGTGGTAATATTCCAGTCCACAGCAAGTGGATTAAACCCAAAGACTCTTTCTCCCATCTGCACCACATATCATGAGAAGTAGCAGGCATTGCCAGCTTCTGCCAACTGCAGAATCACTTAGGATGGTCTTTTGCTCTGTCTCTCTTCCCACTTAGCTCTGACTAAACAGAGGTTTCACCTAAAAAAAAAACCTGCCACATCTCTTTTGAAACACCAGCAAATTGAAAGTTCTGTTGTGGTGAGAGAAAATCCTTTGCTGAATGATACTTTAAAGAGTGTCCGAGGAAGGATCCGTATCTAGAAATAACATTTTATGATCTGAACCGACAGATCATTTACAGAACTCCACGTAAAACCTATGTAGCACGAGGTTTTTTTTTAAATTGCAATGTAATGGTTAGCTTGGGTTTTCAGACTTGTTTCTTAGATTACTGTGTTCTTCCTTCAAACAGAAATACTTGCTCGCAGAGATTGCCTACTGAGTTGTTGCATATTTTCTTGGACTTCTTCATGCTGATATGGCATGAATTAGATATCACTTTGTGGCTAAAATTTACTGTGAAGAGCAGCTATATCCCAGTTTCAAACTCTGAGCAGTTACCAATGTGTTCCTTTGCTTACTGATTATTAAATCTATCATCTAAAATGTCATATAACCTTTTGAAGTTATTTGTATTGATCTAATAATACAAGAGGAAAGGCAGCTATGAAAGGAATGTCTGTCTTATACAGGTTCTTGATTAGTAGATAGGCAGCAGTTCTTAAGCAATTAATATTTTAAATGTGTAATTGCATTACAAGAAAATTGTTGCATAGGGCTTTATATAACCTCCCATTGACTTTCATGGATATTTCTTTTGGTTTTATTCAAGTCCTTACCACACAAGGTTCAAATAGCAACTGGTTCTCACAGAGGTCCTGAAATTGAATTTATAAATAACAATATATTTCAGACAAGTGAAATTCTCTCAGAATCAATTTCTTCTTTTCCTTCTTCTTATGATTAATATTTAATTATGTGATTTTAAAATTGCTTAATTACTGAAAGCATTTTTACCATAAAATAATTCCATTCCAGTAGAGCTGCAGTATTATTAAGAAGGGTATGTTTTCTTTTCTTTCCCCCCCAGGCTTGGAAATCTGATGAACTTTTTAAAAAGGAAGGCGCTTGCAAAATGCACCTTTCTTCACAAGGTAATGTAGAGTTTGCAGCCTCTTTAATTTAAGAAAGTTTATAATCGTAAAATGATCAAATGATTTGAAACAAAGTCCCTGGATTTCACTTTCGACCCTAAATGCTTTGATCTTTTTGTTACAGAAAAGCTGATCTTTATGCTTATAGGAAAGCTCTGTTTAGTAGAAGGATATTTTAATATCTTTTTTTTTTTTTTTCCTGAGGAAAAAAAGCAGAAGCAAAGTCTCTCAAATAGCAGGATATCACTGGAACAAAGTTTGCTTCATGATTCAATCTGATATGGCTGGAAGAAACAAGGAAAATCAATACCTTTTTGTCTTTGCTGGTGGTTGTTCTGGCATTTCCTCACTGAGTCCTGAGAGTGTATTGTGTGACATTACAGGCAACATCCATCCTTGTCTCTTGGAAGTACCATCAGATAGATCATCAGCCAGAGACAGTAATCTCTGAACAACAATAAAACAGTGAGCTTGAATAACTCTATTTTTATATTATTTAAGACATGAAAGCAAAAGCAACTCATGCAATAATCTGAACACCTTTTTCCCTAAAAAGAAATAAACATGATTATTTGTCACTCACCCCTCAATAGGTGTAGCTTCCAAACAGCTCAGAGTGACAGAAAGTGCAATGAAGAAAACTGACAACTTCAGGTTGTGCATCTTCCCTTCCAAACTTTCTGAAAAGAACAGTGATTCAAAACTGAAAGCTAACCCAAATACTCTTCAGCACATCCTATCACCGATGCCCATTCTGTCCTAAATCAAGAGCAATTAGTCTTTTTCACAAGCTAGAGTGAGAAAAATGATCCCTTCAAGTTTAGTGACACAATTCAGTTTCAGAAATATGGCTCTCAGCAGTAAATGCTCATTTTCCATCCAGTAGTTTCAATCCTATCCCTTATCTCTGATTTGCGTTTCCTGACATATCCCAGTCTCAAATTCTGGTCCCCAGTGTAGTTTACTTTAAAGCTGTCTTAGTCTTTTCCTGAAAAAATGCTCTTGATTAATAATAGGGGATATAGAGCTTTTCTAAAGGCGCATCTTTTGCACTGCAGGGAAAGTAAGAAAAAAGGCAAAGTATTTACCTTTTTGTGGTCACAGATCTAACTGGAGAAGCCAGCAAGCCCTCTTGGTTAGCAGGAAGTGTGCATGCAACAATTCCACGCTTGCATCTGGCTCTGGAGTATCCTTCTCCCTCTTCCTTTCTGGCAAGTCTCACGACTCTTATATATCCTCGACACCTTTCTCAGCTCTGACATCAGGCAGCACAGAGAGACTGTCGTTAATTCCAATCCCTACAGACAGAAAGTGCCCCAGAGAGGAGCAGAGGCAGGTGGGTCATTATTGCACTAGTACATCAGTAAATATTCTCCTGCTGTATGCAGAATGCCCTCGTGAAGGTACTGCAAGAGCATATTGCACATCAGAAATGTAGCCTCAATTTTACAGCTCTGATAAGCTGCTGTGGTTATATTCCCTGTGGGTGTTTTCGTGGGCTAAATAAGGTAACAAAAGTCACAAAGAAAGCCAGAGCAAATGAAACGCCAGGCCACTGGTAATTGAATACAAGAAAACATGTCTCAGAAAAGATGGAAAAGTTAAAGTTGTGGAGGTTTGCTGTACAATATAGATAGAAAGCAAAGGTATCTGAAGGGATAAAAGCTGTATGATGAATAAGAAAAGAGTGAAAGTTATTTAAATTGACAGATAGAGTTCTCATTCAGGGTAACACGGTAGAAATCATGCACATTTTTCAGTCAAGTTTAAATGTCAATGAAAATTCTGTCGCTATGAATGTAAAATCTCATATTTTAAAAACCAGGTGGATTTGTCATGAGTGAAAATTGAGTCAATTAATGCTTTTCAGAAGGCAAAGACTAGGATTAAAAAGCCAGGAAATGTCAGAAAAGCCAGAAAACATGCAAATTTATTTCTCTAGTATGCATAAAGTATGGTTGAGGGAAAAATGTACAGCTTTTAATAGACTAAATCCAGTGTTGACGAAATATCTAATTGCAGATTTCCAAGGATACAGATTAGAACCATTTACCTCTGATTTCAGTGGAAATTAGGCAAATCACTTCCCCCTCCCTCTCCCCCCCCCAGAAGTGTGAGAGCTGGAATCCTTCTGCAGTCGACTTAATTTTCTTTTCCTCCTCTCTTTCAGGACAGGAAGAATCACGACTCTCCTGGCATCTTTGCCAAGAGCTGTGGTGTTTGATCAGCCAAAGCCCAGCGGCTTCAGCACCAGAGGTCTGAGCCTGGAGGGCTCCTGGTGCTGCCCGTGCTGTGGGCTATGTCAGAGGATGCAGGGTTCCTCTTTGCCTCCCTGCTGGGATTAACTGCCATGGGAATGTGGGATCTGGGTGAAACTCCAGCTCTCCTGGTGTTCAGGGGAGCAAGGTCTGAGGGACTCCTCTCTGGGGATGTGCGGTGAAGGACTGAATAGTGTGAAAGGAGAGTATTTATAAACTGTATCACTGTTTCTCCCAAAATTGGGGTGGAGCACTGATGGGGGCGGTTGGGTTTGGTCTGGGCCTGTTATTCTTTGTGCAATTTTTAAATTCTCTTGTATGATTTACTGTCCGGTATCTTTCTAACAAAAGCTGACATAAATTTAGATTAAGGATTAGAACTTGGGTCCATTCATTGCAAACATTTGACAAGGCTGGAGGACTGGGGTGGTGACTGCTCTCAGGAAAGGTTACTTATTAATACTGTGTCAGATTTCCCGCAGTGACTGTCAGGCCTGCATGGCTGTGAGTTCGTGCTCTTCTCACTGGGGAAATAAGTTCAGCAAAATTAGAAATTTTAGAAAAATCCAGCCAAAAATTCCACCTCTGTACCCCCTAAGTTTTCCCAGTTTTTCCCAGCTAGGAGCTGCACAGAAGTCAGGCAGGGGAAGTGACAACAGGGAACAGCTGAAAAATTCAAAGGCACAAAGAGGAAAGGGGAAAGGTTTCAGAAAACAATTCTATGGTCTAAGAATAATTTCTGATTCCCTACTGAGAAGAACACGAACTCACAGCCATTCAGGCCTGACAGTCCCCTGCAGTGAGAGCTCAGCACACATCCACAGAGGCAAGTCC
This sequence comes from Sturnus vulgaris, assembly GCF_052056855.1. NCBI lineage: Eukaryota > Metazoa > Chordata > Aves > Passeriformes > Sturnidae > Sturnus > Sturnus vulgaris. The sequence goes on along the minus strand of NW_028276484.1, from coordinate 46,838 downwards.
AGCATCTTAAATGAAAAAATAAAAATAAAAACCAGAAGAAAAAGGTGATTTCTTTTGCTTCAGAGTTATTTCAAGTTCTTAAAGCCCAAGCAACATTTGCTCTTGATTTTGGTTGGGTGAATCATGAGCAGTGGGCACGGGTCATGCCATTCATTGAGCAGAAAACCCGGGGTCATTTAGAGGGGACACAAGAACTGTTTGTGTAGCGACCTCCGGCTGCAGAGGGGCAGGAGAAAGGCCAAGGGAGCTCCCTGGGGCCACCAGGGCCTGTGGGGAACAGAATGGACGCTTGGATGACCAGTGGAGGTGAGGAGTGGATCTGAGTTCATCTACAGGGAAATAAGGAGGGGATACTCTGGAGTGAAAAGCTGAGGTGATGAGTTCACCCACCTGGGCACGAGTTGTGTTTGCACAAAGTGGGAACAGAGGTGAAGGTCAATCCAAAGTCGATCCTGCTTGACCTCTGAATTCCAGGATAAGTTTTACAAGCTGCCAAATGAGGGAGTAAAAATACACAAAAATGAAACCGAGAGCATTCATGAGGTTCCTGGGAGTCCATTACACTGTTGTCATAGAATTCTTAATGAGTTTTGAGCTTTTAATGACAACAATTCAGTACTTTCTTTGGATTAATCACTGTGTAGGATTTGGGGTTTATCTGGATTTTAAAGGCGTCGTGGTGGCCCTGACACTGCTCAGGAGCTGGTAGGAAAAGCAGGGTCAGAGCTCCTGGCAGGCACAGGGTGTTTTTCCCAGAGTGGACTGTGGAGGAATTGTTTGGGACTTGGATTGTCCCTCTGGGTGATGCCAGTTGCTGTGATTTGTGTAATTTCATACATTTAACTCCCAATACTTCCCAGCCCAAGGGCTTGAGCTGACAGGGCAGCACACAGATTGTTCTCTGTGCTGTGCCCCGATTTGGGGTTGGCTGTCAGCTTTGCTAGCTCCCGTGAATTATGCCCATAGCCCCCAATTCCCTGCTCAATTCCCACTGCCATAACCTCACAGCGCCTCATGGAGTGGGGATATACTGTGGCAGGAAGCTCAGCAGCATCGGCACGGGGACAGGTGTATATTCCAAAGAATTTGCTGTTTCAAACCCTCATCCCCCAGCCCCGCCGATGTCCCTGGGGGGCACTTGACAGAGTTACCTGGATTTCAGCTGATTTCACCTCCCCGAGCTCGGGCTCCAGGTGATCTTTTCAAGCAGGAGAAGGCAGGGGCCGGAGGCGCTCCTGGCCCGTGCCGAGGCAGTCCCTGGGGCCACGAGAGGACATGTCTCCCTGCAGAATTTCAGTTCTTTCCAGAGCCTCAGCAGTGACAGAGGAAAAAGAGGAAGATGAGGAGGAGGAAGAAGGGGGAGAGGGTTTGAGAGGAGGGGAAGCCCAAATCCGTGCTGTGTGCGGAGCTCCGACAGCACGCTGCAGCCCGCAGCTCAGTGTGAGCACGGGGCAGAGGAGGCGATTTCTGGGCATTCAATCACCCTGAGGCGGGCCCGGCACCGCCCCTGCAGCACCGTCCCCAGCACAGCTCGGTACCGCTCCGGGATCACCCGGCCCCGCCCCCGGTGCCGCCCGGGACCACTGGGGACCGCCCCTAAAGCACCGCCCCGGCCCCGCCCGGTCCCGTCCCCGGGACCTCCGTGCCCCGCCTCGCCAAGCCCCGGCTCCGCCCCGAGCCTGCCCGGGCTGCGCCGGCACCATCGCTGGCGGCCCCGCCCCTCTTCCCCGGGCCGAAGCGGGCTGAAGGAGATGTCCGCACGATTGGAAACGCCGCCGAAAATCGCACCCGTGGGATCGGTGTCGGCGTCGTGCGCAGGCATCCCACTAGAGCGAGCGGGCTCCTTGCTGTGCCACCCTCCTTTTGCAGCCAGAGTTAGAAGGTCGGGGAGCGACACCCGAGCCGCCATCTTGGGAGAGGCAGGCGCGCAGTACCGCGCTCTGCCCACAGGGTGGCGCTTGGGAGACAGGCAAGGGATGGAATCAAGGAGTGTCCCAATCCTTGAGGAAATCCCCCGGAATGAACGCCCTAAAAAACCCCGACCAGAACTGAGAAACCTTTTCCCGCCATTTTTCATTGATTTTTTTCCCCATTTCTCTCAGATTTTTTCCTCAATTTTTCAAGCATTTTTTCCCGCAATTTTCGTGGATTTTTTCCTGATTTTTCCCCATTTCTCACTGATTTTTTCCCCCATTTCTCACTGATTTTTACCCCCCATTTCTCACTGGTTTTTACCCCCCATTTCTCACTGGGTTTTTCCCCATTTCTCACTGATTTTCCCCCCATTTTTCATGGATTTTTTCCCCTATTTTTCGTGGATTTTTTCCCCATTTTTCCCCGTCTCTCACAGATTTTTCCCCCCATTTCTCATGGATGTTTCCCCCAATTTTCATGGATATTTCCCGATTTATATATATAAATCATCTATTTTTTAATATTTAATTTATATTCATAATCTATACATATTTCATATATTCAGTTTAATTGCTATTCTATTTATCATATATACAATATTATTTTATTATTCATTATATACATAGATTTATATTACTAATGTTATTTCTATTTTATCTATATCCATATATATTTGTAGGTTCATAGTTTTTAATATTATTTATTTAAAAGCTCTGCCTCTAACCAAATAGAAACAAAAAACTCGATTATTTTAAATTATATTTGAATATATTTTTCTATTTAGTTTTCATATTTATATCTGTAGATTTATATGTCTATATTGTGTATTCTATATTTATATACTATTTAATGTATTTTTTACTAGTATATTAATATACTATATGCTATTTACATTCTATTATAAATACTATTTAATATAACATATTAAAATCGATAAATTATTTATATTACATACTACATACATGTGTGATAAATGTGATTCGTGCTAATTAAGTTGTAACTATATTTACAAAATTGTATTTAGATCAATAGAAGACAATTGTTACAGAGTGAGAAGGGGGAGATGGGTGAGACAGGATAAAAGACATCTTACAGAGGTTGGGAGTCAAAGAAGGAGGTTAGAAGAAAGTCAGATAAGAATAGTCAAAGGACGAAGGTCTGATAAGCGGCATCTAGAAATACAGCTTCAACCTTGAAGCTGTCAAAAATGGAATGATCCCAAGCATGGGACTTAATTAAAGTCATGTTATGGAAAACATCTGCTCAGTCACACAGGGCGCCTGCGCTACCTGCAGGTCACACCTCGGTCACTGATGAAGATGATGGGCCTTCACGGGAAATAAGACCCTTAAAAAGATAAGAGACCCCCTAACCCATTAGTAGAGCATGCGCCGTGCAGTATAGTTACGTAGATCTTAGGAATAGAAACTAGGAGGAGCTTTCTAGAAACTTTTGTAGCCTATAGTATATAAGTGGGATTGTTAGCCTGGATGCTTTGATACGTGAGGAATGGCGAGCCACTCCCCGTATCCCCGGTCGGAGGGGGGCCCCTCCCCGGTCGGTTTTGCTTATGCTTTATATGAACCTCAATTATACTAAATTACTTACTGCCAAAATTTGTATATTCTTAAATATATACACTTTGATTGTTTCATCTCCAATACTTTAATTGTCATCTCCAATACTTTGATTGTATTCATTTTGTTACTATTAAAAACTTACTATTAAATTTAATCTTGTTGCTTGATAAATTGGGAAAAATAGAACATCATTCATAACACATGTATTTTATATTTATATTTATTTCTATATATTTATACTTACATATATATATGCATATATAGTTATAATAATTTTATGTCAGTATCGATTTTTGCATATTTGTATATTTTTGCCTATATTATTTATATTATTTATTAAAAACCCTCCTCTAACCAAATAAAAAACAATAAAACATTCCTTTTAAAGTCTAAATATTTATATATTTCTATTTTCATAACAGAATATAATGTAATGTAATATATTTATATATTGGTTTCTTATATTTGCTTCTATATTTTTATTCTTTATCTTTTCTATTTACAGTATCTATAAAAAAACCCTACCTCTATCCAAACACAAACCAATAAAACATTCCTTTTAGACTATATTTAGCTGTTTTTTAAGGTTCTGTTTTTCATGCATTCTACACCCACCCCTCCCTCTCAATGTTCTGGCACCCACCATGACCCCCCCCCCCCATGCCCGACTCACCTGCTCCTCCAGCGCAGCCCGGCTCCCTCTCCCAGGGACCTTGGGGTGCCCCAAACCACGTCGGAGCCCCCCTCAGCCTTTTTTCCTCACCCCAAAGAAGGCACAGAACGACTCCAACTGCCCTGGACAGCAGCAGGGCACTTGACTGCAACCCCTCCCATGTGTCCATCCCACAGAAAGTGACTCTGCTGACACCAGAAAAGGGAGGGCAACCCCCACAAGGGCTGAAGTTCCTCCCCAGCCCTGCAGACACAGGGGACAAGGGGCAGAAAGGAGGAGGGGCAGCAGAGAAGACAAGGGAAGAAAATCAACATCAAGGTGCACGATGAAATGGAACCCCCCCTAAAAAAAAAAAAAAAAAAAGAAGAAGAAAAATGAAAACGAAAAATAACCAAAAAACGAAAAGAAACCCCTGGCATGCTGGATGGGCAGCACAAGAGGGAGGGATTAAAAATGAACAGGGACAGTGTCCTGGTTTTGGGCAAATTTGGGGGAAAACCTCCAGAAGGAGCCCCCAGACAGCAAACCCCACGACTCCTCCCCCCCACCCCACCGGGTTCGGGAAGACTTTCCTCGGAGAAGAGTGGGAGAAAAAAACCTCTTTATTTAACAAGCAAGACACTCCCCAGCACAGGGAAAAAAGACAACACCAGCTGACAAAAAACTCTTTCACCGTTCTGAAGGGATGACGAGTTCAGTCTCTCTGGCGAGTGGTCGCCCAGTTATCAGTCTCTGGCGCTTGGGAATGGCTGCTGCAGGTGACAGAGTGTAGACTCCCGGTGTTTCTTGGGGTTTCCCAGGTCCCCGTCCGGAACAGGTTCAGATGGTATCCAGGAGAGGGAGGGGACGGGGTGGAAGAGAAAACAGTCCAGGGAAAAAGTTGGACTGCCTAGCTGAACTAACTAATAAGAAAAAAGCAAGGGCAGAGCGAAGGAAAGAAAAAGAGGCAGAAGCGAGCAAGCAGGCAAGCAAGCAAGCAAGCAGGCAAGCAAGCAAACCGAGCTAAAACCTCTCCTAAACATAGACCATGGGGGAGGTGAGCCGGCTGATAACAAGACAAAACAAAGCTTCACTCTCAGAGTCAGTCCTGGAAGCACAGGACATAATACCAAACATAATCAGGACACATGATTGGAGATAGAAACACCATAACATCACCCTAGGACAGACAGTGACCGGGACACAAGGATCCCACGGGAAACAACGGCACAGGGAGCACCACAGAGGCACAGAGAAGGACGGAGAAAAGACAGAGAGTGCCAAAAACACAGCAAGGACTGAGGGGTACCATGACAAAGAGGGAACCCAGGAGCCAGAGAGGAAGCGAGCACAGCCCGTGCGGGGCGGGCAAAGACGGGCAAGGAGCAGCACAGGCACGGAGACAGAGAGGCACGGCCAGCAGGACAGAGGCTCACCAGGAGAGGGGCACAGCAAGGGAGGAGCACCGGGCAGCGCTCCTTTAGGACAAGAATATTCACACACACAAGCAATTCCCTCATTTGCACCTCATTCTTATTTCACACACCGCCCCCCCCCCCAATAAAAAATTCAGCTCATAGCACAGGCAGCTCTGGCTTTTCCCTGCACAGTATTTCTACCAGGGACCTGGGCACAGCACGCGGTCGCGAGTCACCTGAATCAATCCTGATTTAACATTTCAAAGCTTCTCCTTCTGGCACTGCACCTTCTCAGACCCGGGCTGCCATGTTCCACTCCCCTCATGGCCAAATTCAAGAACAACTGTTGCCATTCTGCAGAGAATTCCCAATATGACTCACATGTTATCAGTGGGCAGAAAACTCTTTGGGCTTCAGTTCCACCTCTCACCTGTTCCACGTGGAGGGAGGACAGGCATTTGTCACACATCACAGCAGCAGTGATGGATCAAGGCTTTTTTTTTTTTTTTTTTTTTTTGATTGAATAAAAGGGTAAGAAAAAACAAACCAGGTCTCATACAAATGTCCTGAAACACCATTAAAGCTTTTTAAACCCAAGGAGACCATCGTGATTCCTGACTTCAGTCTTCTATTCATACTGGTTTTGGCATCATGAAATCAATCAGAGTCTTTTAAGAAATACTAAATCATCATGACTAAACCCCGGGCTCCTGGTCATTTGCACTTACAGCCCCTTGTAGGAAGCTCTCCAGCCTTTTTTTCCCATCCTACGTTGGACAGAGGATGGCTGTGAACCGCACGCCTCCGCACAAACAGTCCTGCCGGTTCCTCAAAAAGTTTAAAATGCCTGTGATAAAAATGATAGAAAGTAATACTGCCTCTCAGACTGTTCAAGAAATGGGAAGTTGGACTTTCAATGTCCCACTGAGAGATGCCAAATAAAAGCTTCCCCATGAGCTCGCACAGAGTAGTAACATTTCTTGGACGAAACTAAACTAAGATTTTTTTTTGACCAAACAAGATAGGTCTGTATGAGAACAGCTCAGGAGGCTTTCAGGGCTCGCAGTGATGCTGGCAGAGCACAGAACGTTAAAGATGAAGTCTTAACTCCCTGAATTAATGCCCTGTGGTAGCCAAAACTTTTTGCAAAGACACATAAGACTTGCTTCTCCTTGTTTCCGAGTTCCCAAGCCGTCCTGTAATTCGTCACCTGCACTAGTGCAGACCAATCTGCCGTGGGCAAGGAACAGATCCGGCTCCTGAGCTCCAAGCCACGTGTCCCCGATGGAAACCCAAGTCAGGAATACAAAAACACCTGTGGAAGAAAGACGAGAGAAAAATCAGAAGACACAGATATTCTTCTATTTCCACACAGAAATACTGAGCCAAGCTGTTTACCTCTGGGACTCTGTTTTCAAACAGCTCCCCAACTCTGTTCCTAGATGGAAAACGTGGAGTGGCTTTGCCCATGCAAAGCCAATGAGCCTCCTCACAAGAAGGAACAAACCAGTTTCCTGCTAAATCAGACACCTGGAAATCTCACCTGTCACATGCTGTCATGGACCAGCAAGAGGGATCAGCATCCAGGCCCACGTGGACTTGTTCATTCCTGGCTTCTAATGCAGCAGGGACAACAGCACTGAAGGGAAATGATCACGTCTTCATTTAAAGAGAACCCAACTTCTTCATCAAAGCCATCACTGTCCTCGATCAGGACATCCACCATATCCAGGACATCTAATAAGTGAAGAAAAACATCAAAGCAAGAATCCAGACTAACAGGAAAAACAACAGACGTAGAATGCAACACTCCAGGAATACAAGCCATCTTTTTAATTCTTTTTAATAAAAAAAAAATTTAAAAAAAGTATGAAAGCCACATTTGTCACACAATACAACGTTAAGTGCAACCCCTAAATTACAGCTGAACCTTCACTCTGCCTTTCAATGCTGCTGTCCAGCACGGAGCAGCTGTGGCTGCTCCTGGATCCCTGGATGTGTCCAAAGCCAGGCTGGACACTGGGGCTTGGAGCAGCCCGGGCTACTGAAAGGTGTCCCTGTTCATGGCAGGGCTGGAACTGGATGAGATTTAAGGAGCCTTGCCGGCCAAACCACTCTGGGATTCCATGACTCTGTCAACAGTCCCAGGCAGAAGGGCTAGATTTCCATTTGAGTTCAAAAACGCCGCTGCAAGAGCATGAAGAGAGATTTCAAATACCGTTCAAGTGGCACAACCACGGCAGAAATTACTTTCAGAGGTAAAGCGGCAACTTGGCAATTCCACTTCGACTTCTGATACCAAGAACACGTGGAGAGCTGAATCCTGGAGGGCCCTTACTTAACAGGATTGCCAGAGTTATCCATCCCCAGTTTGCTGATTAGGGCTAGAAAGTGTATCCCCAAGTCATGGAGTTGGGATGTTGACAGGTTACCACATACCATCAATGTGAGAGACGGGGATGCTGATGTTATCAGAGTCCTGTTTAAACAGAGCCACCTGGAGCGTGCTGGCTGCCTGAACCAGGTCTGCTGCCTTGTCAGTGTAGGGACAGGGGTTGGTCACCAGCTTCAGCAGGATCTGTCAGCAAAGGTGGGGAGAAAGGTAAGTGCACCTGCTGGCTGGCAAGTGCAGGGGAACCACACGGTACTGAGAACGACCACGTGCTGAAAGCTGGGCAGCTTTTATGAGGACAACTTCCATAGCACTTCTGCAGGATTCTATCTACAGTTCCTGCTCTACAGGCCACACTGATGGAAAAACAAAAACCCACCACAACTTGGCACCTAGATTGCGACCACACACCGAGTACCTGGGCAGACCACAGTGGAGGCAAAGCACTGGGCATTCAACATCCTGAAGAGTAAACAGCAAGTGTCACCTTTCCTTGTCAAGGACCACCATCTACTGAGCTCTGATAATGTCGGCACCTAAAGAGGAGATCAAAGCTACCCACACCTACACCACTCTACCCTTACACCAACAATGCTGTAATAACAGCTGATCTTTTTGGATTTCATTTTCCTACAAATCATTTGGCTGCCCTCCCACTGAACACAAGAAGGATGCCACCTCCGTATAAAGAATCCCAAACAAGGCTTTTCTCAGAATTCATTCGCTGGTCTTTGACAGGTTTCTCAACAATAGCAACAAGACCTCCAGTTTCCACTAACACTATTCTTTGCATTTTTTTATCCAGCTGATTTGAACACCGTTACCTTTTCCAAAAACTGAATCACTGCTTCCTTCTGGTCTTCTTTTGTATTATCCAAGTGCTCCAGCCAAATTGAAAGCTCCTTCCACGTGTCCTCAAACGCTCCACTGTCACGTAAAACCTGTCCAGGAAACAAAGGAGGAGGTGTGTAAATAAACCTCAAAACACCTAAAATACAAAACCCCGAGGGATGCAGATCTTTTTCTATAGTTACCTTCATGCTTCCTTCTTTTAGGAACGAAAAGAAGAGCAGGTTGATGAGGAGTCGTATCTGCCGCTCTCCTCACCCTCAGTTCAAGAGGCTCACTAGGGGGACTTCAGCTGCATAGTGGACAATAAAAATCCTACTTCTGTAATTTTTGGAAAGCAGGTTATACTGCTTTCAGAGGGCCGTACAGCTTTCTATCATCACAGGCAGTTAAAAAAAAAAGAAAAAAGCACCTTCAAAATAGCCTGTAGGGGAGTTTTAGAAAACTACCGATGAAACAGAGGAAAATCATTGCTAAATTAAACCTGAATCAGGCTACTTGTACTTAAAGCAATCAGGCAGAGGGATGAACAGTCACATAAATGAGCAGTGGGCTGTGACCACAGCAAGGTCCAGAGAGAAGTGCAAGTTGCTGGGGGTGGTGAGGAAGACCAACAAGTCCCACACCCTAGAGACAGGCTTTGACGTGCCTAGAAACTTCCCCCCGCTTTCCTGCTCTCCAAATTCAGGCCCTGACTGCGAGCACTCAAACTCGGTGACCCCGAGCTCCAGCTCTACAAGCAAGAAAGGAGGAGGGAGAAGAGGAAGGAATCCGAGTGACACCAGGGTTCAACTCCCTCCCCCTAAGGCCCAGCAAGAGAGGAAACCTTGCCCAGCTTGCCGACCCTGGCACCTACGTTGGACGACTGCAATTACACAGGATGAATCTGTGCCTTTGCTCCTCTCCACACATCAAATACAAGGAAGCCATCACAACTCATTTGTTCTACAGTTACTCCGTGTACAACACCAGCAGATCTAAAAACAACTGCTGCTCACATCAATCTGACAGGGTAATTCTTTTAAAGCAAGAAAACATGAAGGAAAAAGGATTCATTATAATATAAGCGACTATTTTTGGCAGGGTCTGGAAACAGAAATGCACCTGCAGCTCTCACAAAACCAGGCAGGAACAGAATGTGAAATCCAAAAACGAGCCTTCAGTTACATGGCACTGTGCAGAAAAGTAAGTCCTTACCATCTATTCTTAGCAGCCTTTCTGCTGACGGAACTGCCCCAACTTCCCTGTTCCTGCTTTCCCTTCAGAGAAAATGCAAAGGACTGAAGTGGAAAGTGGACACAGGAACAAGTCAAGCAGTCCATGTTCCCACCTGGCAAAAGAATCCAAAACCATCAGAAAAACGGCACATTTTGAGCAGCTTTCGGTTGAGACATTCATTGCTGGGAGACCAAGTGAACCTGCCTTTAATCCCTTGCAAGGATCAAGGGCCACTAAACCCTAATTCAGTCACTGTAACTGGATTTTTTTCTTGGCAGGACAGTCTGGTTGCATTTATTCCTTATTCCTAAGGGTAAATCTCTACCCCTCCTTAGGTAACTAAAGGATGTCCTCTTTGAATAAGGTGCTAAAAACAGCAGCCTCTGGTGTCTGGTGGACTTCGAGCTGACCAGCTTTTTCTCAAAAGTCAAATAACTAATTTAAATATGCAGAGGGGGATGCTAATTTTCAAGACAAAAAGTACTCCTTGCATCAAAGCTGGGATCAGACAATAACAGAGAGGACTACTCTGCAGGGCCAGAGGAAACCGGAGAAGACTTATGAAAGGCTAGAGTGCTGAAGTACAGATTAAAGAAACGCTGATAAAAAGTAAAAATCCAAAGCAATATCTTCTTGATCAATGTCAAGACCTTTGCAGGCACCAACTGCACTGATTTATTACAGTATCAGAATTCATTCAGCCTCGGGGGGGTGCGTAAACACGACAGACATTTTCTTTGCTCTTTCATCAACTGCTGCAGTGAAGTCCGTTCACAGCATTGATTTCTGTCAAATATTTCGTTACTAGCCGGTTATCTGACAGCAAATTTCAACAAGAGTCACAGGAAAGGAGACTGGTGACCACACAATCCTGCAGCAAAGGTAACTGCTTCAAGAAAAAATCGTACAATCCTGAAATTTCAGGCCAGTGGGATAGAGCGAATATCCTGATATTTCAATTCCAAAGCTTACCTTAATGGTCTCGGGCTCCGGGGCTTGGAGGGGGGGTCGGTTCGGAAGGGCCGCCTCCGGAGGAGGGGATCCCGGGGGGAGTCAGGGGCCCGGGGAGGGGGGCGAGGCGGAGGGAGAGGAAAAAGAGGAAGATGAGGAGGAGGAAGAAGGGGGAGAGGGTTTGAGAGGAGGGGAAGCCCAAATCCGTGCTGTGTGCGGAGCTCCGACAGCACGCTGCAGCCCGCAGCTCAGTGTGAGCACGGGGCAGAGGAGGCGATTTCTGGGCATTCAATCACCCTGAGGCGGGCCCGGCACCGCCCCTGCAGCACCGTCCCCAGCACAGCTCGGTACCGCTCCGGGATCACCCGGCCCCGCCCCCGGTGCCGCCCGGGACCACTGGGGACCGCCCCTAAAGCACCGCCCCGGCCCCGCCCGGTCCCGTCCCCGGGACCTCCGTGCCCCGCCTCGCCAAGCCCCGGCTCCGCCCCGAGCCTGCCCGGGCTGCGCCGGCACCATCGCTGGCGGCCCCGCCCCTCTTCCCCGGGCCGAAGCGGGCTGAAGGAGATGTCCGCACGATTGGAAACGCCGCCGAAAATCGCACCCGTGGGATCGGTGTCGGCGTCGTGCGCAGGCATCCCACTAGAGCGAGCGGGCTCCTTGCTGTGCCACCCTCCTTTTGCAGCCAGAGTTAGAAGGTCGGGGAGCGACACCCGAGCCGCCATCTTGGGAGAGGCAGGCGCGCAGTACCGCGCTCTGCCCACAGGGTGGCGCTTGGGAGACAGGCAAGGGATGGAACCAAGGAGTGTCCCAATCCTTGAGGAAATCCCCCGGAATGAACGCCCCAAAAAACCCCGACCAGAACTGAGAAACCTCCTGCCTCTGTATGAGTGCAAAGGGTGTGCAAGGAGTGTGCAAATAGTGTGCATTAGCAATCGATCGGCAGGCATTGGCAATCGACCGCCGATCTAATCGATCGGCAGGTATTGGCAATCGATCGCCGATCTAATCGATCGGCAGGCATTAGCAATCGAACGCCGATATAATCGATCGGCAGGCGCGATCAATCGATCGCCGATCTAATCCATAGGCACGCATTAGCTATCGATCGCCGATCTGATTTTTCCCGCCATTTTTCATGGATTTTTTCCCCCATTTCTTACTGATTTTTCCCCAATTTTTCATGCATTTTTCCCCGCAATTTTCGTGGATTTTTTCCCATATTTTCCCCATTTCTCACTGATTTTTTTCCCACATTTCTCAATGATTTGTTTCCCCAATTTATCAAAGATTTTTTTCCCCATTTCACCATGATGTTTCCCCCATTTCTCACTGATTTTTTCCCCCATTTCTCACTGATTTTTTCCCCCCATTTTTCCATGGATATTTCCCGATTTTCCCCCCCATTGCTCACTGATTTTTGCCCCCATTTCTCTCTGAATTTTCCCCCCATTTTCCATGCATTTTTCCCCCCATTAATCACTGATTTTTTTCCCCATTTATCACTGATATTTGCCCCCATTTCTCTCTGAATTTTTCCTTCCATTTTTCATGCATTTTTCCGCCCATTAATCACTGATTTTCTCCCCATATATCACTGATTTTTTTCCCCATTTCTCAATTATTTTTTCCCCCACTTTTCCCCGTTTCTCACTGATTTATTCCCCCATTTTTCATGGATTTTTTTTCCCCCATTTCTCACTGATTTTTTCCCCATTTTTCAAAGATTCCCCCCCCATTTTTCACTGATTTTTCTCCATTTCTCACTGATTTTCCCACCATTTTTCATGTGGTTTTTTTCCATTTCTCACTGATGTTTTACCCCATTCTTATTACCATTCTCATAGCTCTATTTTATATTTATACATATTCTTATATTTGCATTATTTCTGTTATACACTAGATTTTTCATAGATATTTGCTACTTATATTTCATTATATTTTACATGTATACCAATCTATTTCTATTCTTTATATTTTATTTTTATATTAGCTATAAAAACCGTGCCTCTACCCAAATAAAAAGCATTTAAACATTCCTTTTAGACTATATTTAGGTATTTTTTATGGTTCTGTTTTTCATGCATTCTACACCCACCCCTCCCTGTCAATGTTCTGGCACCCAGCATGACCCCCCCCCCCCCCCCCCATGCCCGACTCACCTGCTCCTCCAGCGCAGCCCGGCTCCCTTTCCCAGGGACCTTGGGGTGCCCCAAACCACGTCGGAGCCCCCAGTCTCCACACCCTCCCCCTCCGTAGGGAACGGGAATGGGATGGGGAGCACACAGGACAAGAAAGGAACACAAAAGACACACTGGACAGAGAGAAGAAAAGGGCTGGAAGCTGGATATGAGGATGAAAGTGGAGCAGCAACAAACCTCAGGACTCTTGACTAGAGAGTGTGGCTGCTGAACGTCTCAAAAAAAACCCCCAGCTCCAACACAACATGCTGTGCTCACGGCTCGGCCTGGGACTCATCAGTGAACATCTCTCTCTTGCCAGGGCCATAAAGCCCCCGAGAAAACACGAGGTGAGGTTGATGTGCTCCGGCTTTGCTCCTGCTCAGCCCTAACCCCCAGCCCCTGCTGCCAGTGAGCACCCTGATCTCTGAACCTCTTCTCAGCTTGTTTGTACGCTTCCAAATTCCTTCCTCTTTCTTCAAGCTTCATCTGTTTCCTGGCATTGGGAGAATGACAAGTGTTTAGCACAGCGCAATGAATACAACAGTCTCATTTTCAGAAGACACAACTGAACGAGAACCGACAGCAGCACTGCTTCGAGACAATCTGGGCACACGTTTCCCTTCCAGCAATCTGAGTGTTCTTTTGTGTCACGCCTGAAATTCTGAAAATGGTTTTTTGAGAAAAATTATCCATAACTAGAAAACAATCCAACCAAATAAATAGAACCCCTAGGATATAATAACAGCCCATATACTACAACACTCCAATTCTAATATTAATAAGAAAACAGAAATTAGCTACACAGCATTACCTCAAACAAACACTACATACTGGCAAGAATCAAAGCCACCACAAAATAATTCAAAAACTACCCTATGCCTTATGCTACAGGCTAGAACGCCATCGGCAAACCTTATCAAGGTATCCTTTAAAAACAACGCCCCACCAAAAACAAAAACAACACAAAACGCCATTCAAGAACTCCCTTATCAACACCTGAATGAAAAAACATGGCATTAGATAAATAGACCATAGCCCTTAGCATACACCATCTACAAACAAAATAAAGCTATACCATACATCCTCGAAAACCACCTTCAAAGCACGACATTAGAAAAAAAAACTTTCCAGAATTAAAAGCTGTATCTAACAAAAGCCGTCTGATAAAATTAACAACCAAGCCCCCACCATCAGAGCTGCCCCTACTAAACTCCCCATCGTACATATGAAAAATCAGTTTTAAAAACCTACTTCAATTCATTCTGCCTCAAATACAAAACCATCCAGAAAGTTACCTTCACTCAAAAACAAAAGCGCACGTAGTAAATAACATTAAAAAATAAATCAGCACACTACACACCACAAGCATAAAATATTGAATTAAAACCAAAAATACCCCTAGTCATTAAAGAGCCCAGCCGCAAGCTATATTTAACTATAACTTCGTGCAAACGTACACATATCATTAAAATAGATTTCTTTCAGAATACAACTGATGATCTAAAATAGTAAAATGTCCGAGAACGATATTATAATAGGATATCCTCGATCATCCTCCCGCAAATTCTCTCCACTGTATTGTCCGACACACACCAGAAAAAAAATCCAGTTTTTACTTTTTTCAGCTAACTTCTCATTTATTAGCTGAGAGGAATGTTGAATTTGTCTTTACAAATGAGCTGTGGATCAGCCTGTAGATAAGGCTAGCACTGAGAGATAAAAGAAACAATGGGATGGATTCCACTGATTGATGAATGGAAAGAGATAGTTGCCTTTACAAACAAACTGCGGGGCTGCTGATAAATGAAATTGGATATCGAAAGATGAAAGAAGCAACGGGGGGAAACTATGAATTCTATAAGAATTAAAAATTAAAAGGGAGGGTTATACATTAGAGGGGAATTTCAGGTATCAGGCGTTCCGGGAAGTCTGTGCCTCTCAAGTACCTCAGCCAATGGGAAAAGAGAGAGGGAAATGCGGCCGGGAAAATAGGATAAAAAGGAGGCTGCGTCCTCCAAAAATTTGAGAGATCCCAGGGGAATGTCCCATGGCCTCTCCCTTTATTCGAATAAAGCAAAAAGGACTCCTCTGTTTCCTTTTTGGACATAAACCGCTGGTGTTTGTGGATTAATTTTCCTGACATTTAGCAACATATTGTTAAAAAAAAAAAAAAAAAAAAAAAAAGTGATCCAGAAGAGGGCAACATTGACAGCCATTCCAAGACAGGATGAACAAATGCTTTCACATTGACAGAGGATGCTGCGATGTTCTGAGAACAGAAGATAGAATAAAACAAAGGAAGGTGATGTTACAAGACAGAAAAGGGTAAAATAAAAGGAGTACCTGAGACTGGGGGGCGGGGGGGAAGAAAATGGGGAAATATTAATTGCTACACACTAGGTACAAATGCTTTTTACAAGTAATTGATGAGAAGCAAGCTAAAAGCGTCTTACTGCTGCTAGTGATATCATGCTCCAAGCTCTGCTAATAATTCCTATTTCTAGCAATAGTTAAATTGAACTCACTACATTCCAACTATTTTTCTGCTTGTTTAGATGGCAGATCCGTTTGGAACACACCTTAGTATAGCAAATTCTATGCCCAGGTAGGGACCTCTCAGTTCTTCCATAAAACATTTTCTTCTGCATTATGGCAAGCCTTTGTTTTAGCTTGACAGCTTTCTTGAAACTTAAATTTACGCATGTATCCAAAGACATTTGCAATTCCAGAAATTGGTAGGCACATCATATGGAAAGTAAATAACATTCTCGAGAGGGAGCTGCTTTGTTACTGAGGGGATGAAAAGCAAGGCTAGAGCTAGTAGAACTACCCAAGAAATTGGACTTAACGCAGCTTTTACAAGGCTCAAAGTAGCCATACCGAGATGTTTGAGCTAAAAGCCCCAGTTACCAGACTTACAGGCCTAATAGTTATCACCACACCACATTCCCTGGTTGCAGTATTTTTAACAGCAGTGCAGAACGCTACTGAGAATTATTTTTAGGTTGAATTGTTCTCTCCCCTCACTGCCTGTGTAGCTGTTAGAGGCTTCCAGGAGGCTGGGGAAGCAGACTGCTGGTTTCACTTCCAGACACGTCACTTCCATGGTCTGCTGGAGGGCACTTCGAAGCCCGTGGCCTTTTCTTGCTCTATTGTATCTGACAACTTTCCTCCCCCACGTCTGTTTTTTAGCGGGCAGCATTTTTGGAGGGCCAGTCAAAGACCTCAGGCTCCGAGAGAATTCGTCTGCTTTGCTCTGTTTATGTGTGCAACAGATGGGAGCAGCAACTAAGTCAAGTAGTAACTTCTGAGCTGCCCAGTTATCAGTAAACCAAAATATTCTTTTGTGACTCTCGCCAGACGAACATATCATCCTATCCGAGTCACACACTGCCCCTCTGGCATTTTCCAGTCAGACAAAGAATTCCTGGCCCCTTGCATGAACCTCAGCTCTCCACCTTGTTCCAGAAAGAGTTCTAGATCCAAGGCCCAGTGAGCCAGCTACCCTTTGCTGCCCTGAGCAGTATGGAAACAGCCAAGCCCCAGCCCTGCAGCCCTGCCTAACTCGCCTTTGCCTCCCAAACCTGAACCTTTTCCTTGGCTGTGGCATCCTCACTCATGCAATCCTGAAGACAAAAATCTGATTTGGCAGGTGAGGCCGTTTCTAACGCAAAAGCTTCACCAAGGTTTCTCTTCCAACTTCAGCCTTAAACAGTCCTGTCCTCCTCAGACAGCCCCCACCTCCAGCCTTTAGCTGTAAATACTTACTGTTTTATAGCTAATGCTTGCCACCCCTCAAAATTAAGTCTTTTGATATGCATTTACATCCCTCCCTAACCATGTCCTCATCACCCTTCCCAAACTCAGCCTCATCTCCAGGCCTAGAACCTCTCCCTAGGTGAGGGACTGTCCTCGGGTAGGAGTGCTGACAGACCTGTGCACGAGCCCAGCTGCATAGCCCGTGCTAATCCCAGCCCAGCTCTAGCCTTTAAACCCACTGGGGCTTTGGTACTGGAGGCCCAGTTACAGTAACCCCTGTGGCCGTTCCGCTTCCAGGCCATCTGGGAGTTGTGATCCCCCACCCTACACCACTTTGGTGAGAAATGCATTCCTTTCTTACAATAAAGTTTTCATTTTATGTCTAAATTCAAGCATTCCGAGAAAACGTGTAGCAATTATATCAAGACAGACATGACAGGCACCAACATTAGTCTTTCATTACACACTTTTCATGCCTTCTCTCCACAGATTTCTTTGAGGCAACTCTGACTCCTTTTCTCACAGGCAGCTCCACACAGCACCGACTCCTCCTCTCCTCTGTACGACTGGCTAAACCCCAGCCTGTCCCTTCCCCAGCCACCTGAGCCTGTCTGTCCCACACACAGCATCCTCTCACCTTGTCCATCCCTTGCACGGCCACGTGTCCCTTCCTCCTCGCAGCACAGCCAGCAGGCTCCAGCCCACACTGCAGCAGGCTCTGCACCTCCAGCTGGAGCTGTGCTTAGTGAAACTGGCAGCCAGCTGACCCACGCTTTTATAACAACCAGCCTCACTGGGCAGGCAAGGCTGTTTCCACTCCTTGCTAATCAGTACAGCTGTAACTCGTTGGCAACTAGTGCCTTCTGCACTATCCTTACAAACTGTTCTCCTACAGAAATGGACCGGAATTCCGGGGGGATTTTCTCGGGAATTCCGGGGGGATTTTGTCGGGGATTCCGGGGGGATTTTCTGGGGGATTCCGGGGGGATATTCCCGGGGATTCCGGGGGGATTTTATCGGGGATTCTGGGCATATTTTCTCGCGGATTCCGGGGGGATTTTCTCAGGGATTCCGGGGAGATTTTATCGGGGATTCCGGGGGGATTTTTCCCGGGAAATCCGGGGGGATTTTCCCCGCGATTCCAGGGGGATTTTCCAGGGGATTCCGGGCATATTTTCTCGGGGATTCCTGGGGGATTTTCCAAGGGATTCCATGGGGATTATCCAGGGGATTCCAGGGGGATTTTATCGGGGATACCTGGGGGATTTTCCAGGGGATTCCTGGGGGATTTTCCCGGGGATTCCGGGGGGATTTTCACGGGGATTCCGGGGGGATTTTCACTGGGATTCCGGGGCGATTTTCTCAGGGAATTCCGGGGGATTTTCTCGGGAATTCCGGGAGGATTTTCAGGAGTATTCCGGGGGGATTTTCCCGAGTATTCCGGGGGGGTTTTTTCGGGGAGTCCGGGGGGATTTTCTCCGGGATTCCGGGAGGATTTTCCAGGGGTTTCAGCGAGGAATTTCCCGGGGAATTCCCGGTGGATTTTCCAGGGGATTCCGGGTGGATTTTCTCGGGGATTCCGGGGGGATTTTCCCGAGTATTCCGGGGGGAATTTTTCGGGGAGTCCGGAGGGATTTTCCCGGGGTATCCGGGGTGATTTGACGAGGAATTCCGGGGGGATTTTCCCGAGTGTTCCGGGGGGATTTCCTCGGGGATTACGGGATGATTTTCTCGGGCAATTCCGGGGGATGTTCTCGGGTATTCCGGGGCCATTATCTCGGTGATTCCGGGGAGATTTTCTAGGGGATTCCGAGATTATTTTCCCGGGGATTCCGGGGGGATATTCTCGGGGATTCCCGGGGGATTTTCCCGAGTATTTCGGGGGGGTTTTCTCGGGGATTCCGTGGGGATTTCCCCGGGGATTCCGGGGGGATTTTCCCGAGTATTCCGGGAGGATTTTGTCGGGGATTCCGGGGGATTTTCTCGTGGATTCCGGGACGATTTTCCCGAGGAATTCCGGGGGGATTTTCTCGGGGATTCCGGGGGGATTTTCTCGGGGATTCCCGGGGGATTTTCCCGGGGAATTCCGGGGGGATTTTCTCGGGGATTCCGGGGGGATTTTCCCGGGGATTCCGGGGGGATTTTCCGGGGATTCCGGGGGAATTTTCCAGGGGATTCGGGGCCGATTTTCGCGGGGATTCTGGGGGGATTTTCCCTGGGATTGCGGGGGGATTTTCCCTGGTAATTCCAGGGGATTTTCCCGGGGATCTCGGGGTGAGTATCCCGGGGATTCGGGGGGCATTTTCCGGGGATCCCGGGGGGATTTTGTCGGGGATTCCGGGGGGATTTTCCAGGGGATTCCGGGGGGATTTTCCAGGGGATTCCGGGCATATTTTCCCGAGTATTACGGGCGAATTTTCTCGGGGATTCCGGGGAGATTTTCTTGGGGATTCCGGGGGGGCTTTCACGGGGATTTCTGGGGGATTTTCGCCTGGATTCCGGGGGGATTTTCTCGCGGATTCCGGGGGGATTTTCCCGGGGATTCCGGGAGGAATTTCTCGGGGAGTCCGGGGGGATTTTCCAGGGGAACTCCGGGGGATTTTCTCGGGGATTCCGGGGGGATTTTCCATCGGACTCCGGGTTGATTTTCCCGGGGACTCCGGGCATATTTTCTCGTGGATTCCGGGACGATTTTCCCGAGGAATTCCGGGGGGATTTTCTCGGGGATTCCCGGGGGATTTTCCCGGGGAATTCCGGGGGGATTTTCTCGGGGATTCCGGGGGGATTTTCCCGGGGATTCCGGGGGGATTTTCTCGTGGATTCCGGGAGGATTTTCCCGGGGAATTCCGAGGGATTTTCAGGGGATTCCGGGGGGATTTTCTCGGGGATTCAGGGGGGATTTTCCAGGGGATTCCGGGGGGATTTTCTCGGGGATTCCGGGGAGATTTTCTCGCGTATTCCCGGGGCATTTTCCTGGAGATTCCAGGGGGATTTTATCGGCTATTCCGGGGGGATTATCCAGGGGATTCCGGGGGGATTATCCAGGGGATTCCGGGGGGTTTTTCCAGGGGATTCCGGGCATATTTTCCCGAGTATTACGGGCGAATTTTCTCGGGGATTCCGGGGAGATTTTCTTGGGGATTCCGGGGGGGCTTTCACGGGGATTTCTGGGGGATTTTCGCGTGGATTCCGGGGGGATTTTCCCGGGGATTCCGGCGGAAATTTCTCGGGCAGTCCGGGGGGATTTTCTAGGGGAATTCCGGGGGATTTTCGCGTGGATTCCTAGGGGATTTTCCAGGGGATTCCGGGGTGATTATCCCGGGGATTTTCCTGGGGGATTTTCCCGGGGATTCCGGGGGGATATTGCAGAGTATTCCGGGGGGATTTTCCGGGGAATCTGGGGGGATTTTCTCGGGGATTCCTAGGGGATTTTCCAGGGGATTCCGGGGTGATTATCCCGGGGATTTTCCTGGGGGATTTTCCCGGGGATTCCGGGGGATTTTCTCGGGGATTCCGGGTTGATTTTCCCGGGGAATTCCGAGGGATTTTCTCGGGGATTCCGGGGGAATCTTCCAGGGGATTCGGGGCGGGTTTTCTCGGGGATTCCGGGGAGATGATCCCGGGGATTTCGGGGAGATTTTCTGGGGGATTCCTGGGGGATTTTCTCGGGGATTCCGCGGGGATTTTCCCGGGGATTCCCGGGGATTTTCTCTCGGATTTTTTTCCCCATTTTTTCAAGCATTTTTTCCCGCAATTTTCGTGGATTTTTCCCAAATTTTCCCCATTTCTCACTGATTTTTTTCCCCATTTCTCAATGATTTTTGCCCCAATTTATCAAAGATTTTTTTCCCCATTTCTCACTGATGTTTTTCTCCATTTTCCCCCCATTTCTCACTGATTTTTATCCCCCATTTTTCAATGATTTTTCCCCATTTCTCTCTGATTTTTTCCCCATTTCACCATGATGTTTTCCCCATTTCTCACTGATTTTTCCGTTGATTTTTCATGGATTTTTCCACCCATTTTTCGTGGATTTTTTCCCCATTTTTCCCCATTTCTCACTGATTTTTTCCCCCATTTCTCACTCCTTTTTCCCCATTTTTCCCCATTTCTCACTGATTTTTTCCGCCATTTTTCATGGATGTTTCCCCCAATTTTCATGGATATTTCCTGATTTTCCCTCCCATTTCTCACTGATATTTGCCCCCATTTCTCTCTGAATTATTCCCCCCATTTTTCATGCATTTTCCCGCCCATTAATCACTGATTTTTTCCCCATTTCTCACCGACTTTTCCCCCCATTTCTCACTGATTTTTATCCCCCACTTCTGACAGATTTTTCCCAATTTTTCGTTGATCTTTTTCCCCATTCCTCACCGATTTTTCCCCCATTTCTCTCTGATTTTTCCATCATTTTTCATGGCTTTTCCCCCCCATTTCTCACTGATTTTACCCCATTTCTCACTGATTTTATTAATGTTTGTATTTTTATTTCTAATTATGTTTATATTTATATTTATATTTATATTATTGTTTTGCATGTTTATGTTTATGTTTATGTTTATGTTTATGTTTATGTTTATGTTTATGTTTATCTATGCAGGTTAACGTTTGTGCATGTTTATGTCTATGTTTATATTTATGCATATTTATTTTTATGCCGGCGAACGCGGGCAGGCGTTTTACGTAGACGCCTATCCGCCGGGGTCCTAGAGAGGCCGCCATCTTGAGTGTGTCGGGACTCTCAAAATGGCGGCTCGGGCGGCACCCCGGCTGACCTGCCAAAAATGGCGGCAGAAAGGGCGGGAAAAAATCAGGACCCCGGTGTGTAGGCATAAGATGCCTGATTAAGTCGCCGACACCGATCCGCTCGCCGCCAATTTTCCCGGATGTTTCAGGGCGTGCCGACAACGGCCTCGCGGTCCGCGGTGCCGCGGGCGTGAGGGCGCCGGCGGGCGCGGGCAGGCGTTTTACGTAGACGCCTATCCGCCGGGGTCCTAGAGAGGCCGCCATCTTGAGCGTGTCGGGACTCTCAAAATGGCGCCTCGGGCGGCACCCCGGCTGACCTGCCAAAAATGGCGGCAGAAAGGGCGGGAAAAAATCAGGACCCCGGTGTGTAGGCATAAGATGCCTGATTACATCGCCGACGCCGATCCGCTCGCCGACAATTTTCCCGGATGTGTCAGAGCGTGCCGACAACGGCCGCGCGGTCCGCGCTGCCGCGGGCGTGAGGGCGCCGGCGGGCGCGGGCAGGCGTTTTACGTAGACGCCTATCCGCCGGGGTCCTAGAGAGGCCGCCATCTTGAGTGTGTCCGCACTCTCAAAATGGCGCCTCGGGCGGCACCCCGGCTGACCTGCCAAAAATGGCGGCAGAAAGGGCGGGAAAAAATCAGGACCCCGGTGTGTAGGCATAAGATGCCTGATTACATCGCCGACGCCGATCCGCTCGCCGCCAATTTTCCCGGACGTGTCAGAGTGTGCCGACAACGGCCGCGCGGTCCGCGCTGCCGCGGGCGTGAGGGCGCCGGCAGGCGCGGGCAGGCGTTTTATGTAGACGCCTATCCGCCGGGGTCCTAGAGAGGCCGCCATCTTGAGTGTGTCCGCAGGGCTGGGTCCCGGCCCGCGGGCCCTTCCGCCATCCTGAGAGGGGCACGGTGCAGTACCCGCCCGTGTCCACACGGCGGCAGCACTGCCGCCCAACTCAGCCCGGCACTGCCGCCCTGTCAGGGACAGACAGAGAAGGGAGAGAGTTCCAAGCACCAGAGTCCCCACCCGTCATAAAATCCTCTCAATGAACGCCCCAAAAAAACCCCGACCCAAACTAAAAATGCCCTGCCTCTGACCAAATGAAAAAAAAAACCTTTTCTATATAGAAATCATCTATTTTTTAATATTTAATTTATAGTCATAATCTAGACATATTTCATATATTCAATTTAATTGCTATTCTATTTATCATATATACAATATTATTTTATTATTCATTATATACATAGATTTATATTACTAATGGTATTTCTATTTTATGTATATCCATCTATATTTGTAGGTTCATAGTTTTTAATATTATTTCTTTAAAAGCTCTGCCTCTAACCAAATAGAAACAAAAAACTCGATTATTTTAAATTATATTTGAATATATTTTTTTATTTAGTTTTCATATTTATATCTGTAGATTTATATGTCTATATTGTGTATTCTATATTTATATACTATTTAACGTATTTTTTACTAGTATATTAATATACTATATGCTATTTACATTCTATTATAACATACCATTTAATATAACATATTAAAATCGATAAATTATTTATATTACATACTACATACATGTATTTTATATTTATGTTTATTTCTATATATTTATACTTACATATATATATGCATATATAGTTATAATAATTTTATGTCACTATCTATTTTTGCATATTTGTATATTTTTGCCTATATTATTTATATTATTTATTAAAAACCCTCCTCTAACCAAATAAAAAACAATAAAACATTCCTTTTAAAGTCTAAATATTTATATATTTCTATTTTCATAACAAAATATAATGTAATGTAATATATTTATATATTGGTTTCTTATATTTGCTTCTATATTTTTATTCTTTATCTTTTATATTTACAGTATCTATAAAAAAACCCTACCTCTATCCAAACACAAACCAATAAAACATTCCTTTTAGACTATATTTAGCTGTTTTTTAAGGTTCTGTTTTTCATGCATTCTACACCCACCCCTCCCTCTCAATGTTCTGGCACCCACCATGACCCCCCCCCCCATGCCCGACTCACCTGCTCCTCCAGCGCAGCCCGGCTCCCTCTCCCAGGGACCTTGGGGTGCCCCAAACCACGTCGGAGCCCCCCTCAGCCTTTTTTCCTCACCCCAAAGAAGGCACAGAACGACTCCAACTGCCCTGGACAGCAGCAGGGCACTTGACTGCAACCCCTCCCATGTGTCCATCCCACAGAAAGTGACTCTGCTGACACCAGAAAAGGGAGGGCAACCCCCACAAGGGCTGAAGTTCCTCCCCAGCCCTGCAGACACAGGGGACAAGGGGCAGAAAGGAGGAGGGGCAGCAGAGAAGACAAGGGAAGAAAATCAACATCAAGGTGCACGATGAAATGGAACCCCCCCTAAAAAAAAAAAAAAAAAAAGAAGAAGAAAAATGAAAACGAAAAATAACCAAAAAACGAAAAGAAACCCCTGGCATGCTGGATGGGCAGCACAAGAGGGAGGGATTAAAAATGAACAGGGACAGTGTCCTGGTTTTGGGCAAATTTGGGGGAAAACCTCCAGAAGGAGCCCCCAGACAGCAAACCCCACGACTCCTCCCCCCCACCCCACCGGGTTCGGGAAGACTTTCCTCGGAGAAGAGTGGGAGAAAAAAACCTCTTTATTTAACAAGCAAGACACTCCCCAGCACAGGGAAAAAAGACAACACCAGCTGACAAAAAACTCTTTCACCGTTCTGAAGGGATGACGAGTTCAGTCTCTCTGGCGAGTGGTCGCCCAGTTATCAGTCTCTGGCGCTTGGGAATGGCTGCTGCAGGTGACAGAGTGTAGACTCCCGGTGTTTCTTGGGGTTTCCCAGGTCCCCGTCCGGAACAGGTTCAGATGGTATCCAGGAGAGGGAGGGGACGGGGTGGAAGAGAAAACAGTCCAGGGAAAAAGTTGGACTGCCTAGCTGAACTAACTAATAAGAAAAAAGCAAGGGCAAAGCGAAGGAAAGAAAAAGAGGCAGAAGCGAGCAAGCAGGCAAGCAAGCAAGCAGGCAAGCAAGCAAACCGAGCTAAAACCTCTCCTAAACATAGACCATGGGGGAGGTGAGCCGGCTGATAACAAGACAAAACAAAGCTTCACTCTCAGAGTCAGTCCTGGAAGCACAGGACATAATACCAAACATAATCAGGACACATGATTGGAGATAGAAACACCATAACATCACCCTAGGACAGACAGTGACCGGGACACAAGGATCCCACGGGAAACAACGGCACAGGGAGCACCACAGAGGCACAGAGAAGGACGGAGAAAAGACAGAGAGTGCCAAACACACAGCAAGGACTGAGGGGTACCATGACAAAGAGGGAACCCAGGAGCCAGAGAGGAAGCGAGCACAGCCCGTGCGGGGCGGGCAAAGACGGGCAAGGAGCAGCACAGGCACGGAGACAGAGAGGCACGGCCAGCAGGACAGAGGCTCACCAGGAGAGGGGCACAGGAAGGGAGGAGCACCGGGCAGCGCTCCTTTAGGACAAGAATATTCACACACACAAGCAATTCCCTCATTTGCACCTCATTCTTATTTCACACACCGCCCCCCCCCCCCCCCCCAATAAAAAATTCAGCTCATAGCACAGGCAGCTCTGGCTTTTCCCTGCACAGTATTTCTACCAGGGACCTGGGCACAGCACGCGGTCGCGAGTCACCTGAATCAATCCTGATTTAACATTTCAAAGCTTCTCCTTCTGGCACTGCACCTTCTCAGACCCGGGCTGCCATGTTCCACTCCCCTCATGGCCAAATTCAAGAACAACTGTTGCCATTCTGCAGAGAATTCCCAATATGACTCACATGTTATCAGTGGGCAGAAAACTCTTTGGGCTTCAGTTCCACCTCTCACCTGTTCCACGTGGAGGGAGGACAGGCATTTGTCACACATCACAGCAGCAGTGATGGATCAAGGCTTGCTTTTTTTTTTTTTTTTTTTTTTTGATTGAATAAAAGGGTAAGAAAAAACAAACCAGGTCTCATACAAATGTCTTGAAACACCATTAAAGCTTTTTAAACCCAAGGAGACCATCGTGATTCCTGACTTCAGTCTTCTATTCATACTGGTTTTGGCATCATGAAATCAATCAGAGTCTTTTAAGAAATACTAAATCATCATGACTAAACCCCGGGCTCCTGGTCATTTGCACTTACAGCCCCTTGTAGGAAGCTCTCCAGCCTTTTTTTCCCATCCTACGTTGGACAGAGGATGGCTGTGAACCGCACGCCTCCGCACAAACAGTCCTGCCGGTTCCTCAAAAAGTTTAAAATGCCTGTGATAAAAATGATAGAAAGTAATACTGCCTCTCAGACTGTTCAAGAAATGGGAAGTTGGACTTTCAATGTCCCACTGAGAGATGCCAAATAAAAGCTTCCCCATGAGCTCGCACAGAGTAGTAACATTTCTTGGACGAAACTAAACTAAGATTTTTTTTTGACCAAACAAGATAGGTCTGTATGAGAACAGCTCAGGAGGCTTTCAGGGCTCGCAGTGATGCTGGCAGAGCACAGAACGTTAAAGATGAAGTCTTAACTCCCTGAATTAATGCCCTGTGGTAGCCAAAACTTTTTGCAAAGACACATAAGACTTGCTTCTCCTTGTTTCCGAGTTCCCAAGCCATCCTGTAATTCGTCACCTGCACTAGTGCAGACCAATCTGCCGTGGGCAAGGAACAGATCCGGCTCCTGAGCTCCAAGCCACGTGTCCCCGATGGAAACTCAAGTCAGGAATACAAAAACACCTGTGGAAGAAAGACGAGAGAAAAATCAGAAGACACAGATATTCTTCTATTTCCACACAGAAATACTGAGCCAAGCTGTTTACCTCTGGGACTCTGTTTTCAAACAGCTCCCCAACCCTGTTCCTAGATGGAAAACGTGGAGTGGCTTTGCCCATGCAAAGCCAATGAGCCTCCTCACAAGAAGGAACAAACCAGTTTCCTGCTAAATCAGACACCTGGAAATCTCACCTGTCACATGCTGTCATGGACCAGCAAGAGGGATCAGCATCCAGGCCCACGTGGACTTGTTCATTCCTGGCTTCTAATGCAGCAGGGACAACAGCACTGAAGGGAAATGATCACGTCTTCATTTAAAGAGAACCCAAATTCTTCATCAAAGCCATCACTGTCCTCGATCAGGACATCCACCATATCCAGGACATCTAATAAGTGAAGAAAAACATCAAAGCAAGAATCCAGACTAACAGGAAAAACAACAGACGTAGAATGCAACACTCCAGGAATACAAGGCATCTTTTTAATTCTTTTTAATAAAAAAAAAAAAAAATTAAAAAAAAGTATGAAAGCCACATTTGTCACACAATACAACGTTAAGTGCAACCCCTAAATTACAGCTGAACCTTCACTCTGCCTTTCAATGCTGCTGTCCAGCACGGAGCAGCTGTGGCTGCTCCTGGATCCCTGGATGTGTCCAAAGCCAGGCTGGACACTGGGGCTTGGAGCAGCCCGGGCTACTGAAAGGTGTCCCTGTTCATGGCAGGGCTGGAACTGGATGAGATTTAAGGAGCCTTGCCGGCCAAACCACTCTGGGATTCCATGACTCTGTCAACAGTCCCAGGCAGAAGGGCTAGATTTCCATTTGAGTTCAAAAACGCTGCTGCAAGAGCATGAAGAGAGATTTCAAATACCGTTCAAGTGGCACAACCACGGCAGAAATTACTTTCAGAGGTAAAGCGGCAACTTGGCAATTCCACTTCGACTTCTGATACCAAGAACACGTGGAGAGCTGAATCCTGGAGGGCCCTTACTTAACAGGATTGCCAGAGTTATCCATCCCCAGTTTGCTGATTAGGGCTAGAAAGTGTATCCCCAAGTCATGGAGTTGGGATGTTGACAGGTTACCACATACCATCAATGTGAGAGACGGGGATGCTGATGTTATCAGAGTCCTGTTTAAACAGAGCCACCTGGAGCGTGCTGGCTGCCTGAACCAGGTCTGCTGCCTTGTCAGTGTAGGGACAGGGGTTGGCCACCAGCTTCAGCAGGATCTGTCAGCAAAGGTGGGGAGAAAGGTAAGTGCACCTGCTGGCTGGCAAGTGCAGGGGAACCACACGGTACTGAGAACGACCACGTGCTGAAAGCTGGGCAGCTTTTATGAGGACAACTTCCATAGCACTTCTGCAGGATTCTGTCTACAGTTCCTGCTCTACAGGCCACACTGATGGAAAAACAAAAACCCACCACAACTTGGCACCTAGATTGCGACCACACACCGAGTACCTGGGCAGACCACAGTGGAGGCAAAGCACTGGGCATTCAACATCCTGAAGAGTAAACAGCAAGTGTCACCTTTCCTTGTCAAGGACCACCATCTACTGAGCTCTGATAATGTTGGCACCTAAAGAGGAGATCAAAGCTACCCACACCTACACCACTCTACCCTTACACCGACAATGCTGTAATAACAGCTGATCTTTTTGGATTTCATTTTCCTACAAATCATTTGGCTGCCCTCCCACTGAACACAAGAAGGATGCCACCTCCGTATAAAGAATCCCAAACAAGGCTTTTCTCAGAATTCATTCGCTGGTCTTTGACAGGTTTCTCAACAATAGCAACAAGACCTCCAGTTTCCACTAACACTATTCTTTGCATTTTTTTATCCAGCTGATTTGAACACCGTTACCTTTTCCAAAAACTGAATCACTGCTTCCTTCTGGTCTTCTTTTGTATTATCCAAGTGCTCCAGCCAAATTGAAAGCTCCTTCCACGTGTCCTCAAACGCTCCACTGTCACGTAAAACCTGTCCAGGAAACAAAGGAGGAGGTGTGTAAATAAACCTCAAAACACCTAAAATACAAAACCCCGAGGGATGCAGATCTTTTTCTATAGTTACCTTCATGCTTCCTTCTTTTAGGAACGAAAAGAAGAGCAGGTTGATGAGGAGTCGTATCTGCCGCTCTCCTCACCCTCAGTTCAAGAGGCTCACTAGGGGGACTTCAGCTGCATAGTGGACAATAAAAATCCTACTTCTGTAATTTTTGGAAAGCAGGTTATACTGCTTTCAGAGGGCCGTACAGCTTTCTATCATTACAGGCAGTTAAAAAAAAAAGAAAAAAGCACCTTCAAAATAGCCTGTAGGGGAGTTTTAGAAAACTACCGATGAAACAGAGGAAAATCATTGCTAAATTAAACCTGAATCAGGCTACTTGTACTTAAAGCAATCAGGCAGAGGGATGAACAGTCACATAAATGAGCAGTGGGCTGTGACCACAGCAAGGTCCAGAGAGAAGTGCAAGTTGCTGGGGGTGGTGAGGAAGACCAACAAGTCCCACACCCTAGAGACAGGCTTTGACGTGCCTAGAAACTTCCCCCCGCTTTCCTGCTCTCCAAATTCAGGCCCTGACTGCGAGCACCCAAACTCGGTGACCCCGAGCTCCAGCTCTACAAGCAAGAAAGGAGGAGGGAGAAGAGGAAGGAATCCGAGTGACACCAGGGTTCAGCTCCCTCCCCCTAAGGCCCAGCAAGAGAGGAAACCTTGCCCAGCTTCCCGACCCTGGCACCTACGTTGGACGACTGCAATTACACAGGATGAATCTGTGCCTTTGCTCCTCTCCACACATCAAATACAAGGAAGCCATCACAACTCATTTGTTCTACAGTTACTCCGTGTACAACACCAGCAGCTCTAAAAACAACTGCTGCTCACATCAATCTGACAGGGGAATTCATTTAAAGCAAGAAAACATGAAGGAAAAAGGATTCATTATAATATAAGCGACTATTTTTGGCAGGGTCTGGAAACAGAAATGCACCTGCAGCTCTCACAAAACCAGGCAGGAACAGAATGTGAAATCCAAAAACGAGCCTTCAGTTACATGGCACTGTGCAGAAAAGTAAGTCCTTACCATCTATTCTTAGCAGCCTTTCTGCTGACGGAACTGCCCCAACTTCCCTGTTCCTGCTTTCCCTTCAGAGAAAATGCAAAGGACTGAAGTGGAAAGTGGACACAGGAACAAGTCAAGCAGTCCATGTTCCCACCTGGCAAAAGAATCCAAAACCATCAGAAAAACGGCACATTTTGAGCAGCTTTCGGTTGAGACATTCATTGCTGGGAGACCAAGTGAACCTGCCTTTAATCCCTTGCAAGGATCAAGGGCCACTAAACCCGAATTCAGTCACTGTAACTGGATTTTTTTCTTGGCAGGACAGTCTGGTTGCATTTATTCCTTATTCCTAGGGGTAAATCTCTACCCCTACTTAGGTAACTAAAGGATGTCCTCTTTGAATAAGGTGCTAAAAACAGCGGCCTCTGGTGTCTGGTGGACTTCGAGCTGACCAGCTTTTTCTCAAAAGTCAAATAACTAATTTAAATATGCAGAGGGGGATGCTAATTTTCAAGACAAAAAGTACTCCTTGCATCAAAGCTGGTATCAGACAATAACAGAGAGGACTACTCTGCAGGGCCAGAGGAAACCGGAGAAGACTTATGAAAGGCTAGAGTGCTGAAGTACAGATTAAAGAAACGCTGATAAAAAGTAAAAATCCAAAGCAATATCTTCTTGATCAATGTCAAGACCTTTGCAGGCACCAACTGCACTGATTTATTACAGTATCAGAATTCATTCAGCCTCGGGGGGGTGCGTAAACACGACAGACATTTTCTTTGCTCTTTCATCAACTGCTGCAGTGAAGTCCGTTCACAGCATTGATTTCTGTCAAATATTTCGTTACTAGCCGGTTATCTGACAGCAAATTTCAACAAGAGTCACAGGAAAGGAGACTGGTGACCACACAATCCTGCAGCAAAGGTAACTGCTTCAAGAAAAAATCGTACAATCCTGAAATTTCAGGCCAGTGGGATAGAGCGAATATCCTGATATTTCAATTCCAAAGCTTACCTTAATGGTCTCGGGCTCCGGGGCTTGGAGGGGGGGTCGGTTCGGAAGGGCCGCCTCCGGAGGAGGGGATCCCGGGGGGAGTCAGGGGCCCGGGGAGGGGGGCGAGGCGGAGGGAGAGGAAAAAGAGGAAGATGAGGAGGAGGAAGAAGGGGGAGAGGGTTTGAGAGGAGGGGAAGCCCAAATCCGTGCTGTGTGCGGAGCTCCGACAGCACGCTGCAGCCCGCAGCTCAGTGTGAGCACGGGGCAGAGGAGGCGATTTCTGGGCATTCAATCACCCTGAGGCGGGCCCGGCACCGCCCCTGCAGCACCGTCCCCAGCACAGCTCGGTACCGCTCCGGGATCACCCGGCCCCGCCCCCGGTGCCGCCTGGGACCACTGGGGACCGCCCCTAAAGCACCGCCCCGGCCCCGCCCGGTCCCGTCCCCGGGACCTCCGTGCCCCGCCTCGCCAAGCCCCGGCTCCGCCCCGAGCCTGCCCGGGCTGCGCCGGGACCATCGCTGGCGGCCCCGCCCCTCTTCCCCGGGCCGAAGCGGGCTGAAGGAGATGTCCGCACGATTGGAAACGCCGCCGAAAATCGCACCCGTGGGATCGGTGTCGGCGTCGTGCGCAGGCATCCCACTAGAGCGAGCGGGCTCCTTGCTGTGCCACCCTCCTTTTGCAGCCAGAGTTAGAAGGTCGGGGAGCGACACCCGAGCCGCCATCTTGGGAGAGGCAGGCGCGCAGTACCGCGCTCTGCCCACAGGGTGGCGCTTGGGAGACAGGCAAGGGATGGAATCAAGGAGTGTCCCAATCCTTGAGGAAATCCCCCGGAATGAACGCCCCAAAAAACCCCGACCAGAACTGAGAAACCTCCTGCCTCTGTATGAGTGCAAAGGGTGTGCAAGGAGTGTGCAAATAGTGTGCATTAGCAATCGATCGGCAGGCATTGGCAATCGACCGCCGATCTAATCGATCGGCAGGCATTGGCAATCGATCGCCGATCGAATCGATCGGCAGGCATTGGCAATCGATCGCCGAGCTAATCGATCGGCAGGCACGATCAATCGATCGCCGATATAATCGATCGGCAGGCATTGGCAATCGATCGCCGATATAATCGATCGGCAGGCATTAGCAATCGATCGCCGATATAATCGATCGGCAGGCATTAGCAATCGATCGCCGATATAATCGATCGGCAGGCATTGGCAATCGATCGCCGATCTAATCGATCGGCAGGCATTAGCAATCGATCGCCGATCGAATCGATCGGCAGGCGCGATCAATCGATCGCCGATCTAATCGATCGGCAGGCGCGATCAATCGATCGCCGATCTAATCGATCGGCAGGCATTAGCAATCGATCGCCGATCTAATCGATCGGCAGGCGCGATCAATCGATCGCCGATCTGATCGATCGGCAGGCATTAGCAATCGATCGCCGATATAATCGATCGGCAGGCGCGATCAATCGATCGCCGATATAATCGATCGGCAGGCGCGATCAATCGATCGCCGATCGAATCGATCGGCAGGCATTAGCAATCGATCGCCGATCTAATCGATCGGCAGGCGCGATCAATCGATCGCCGATCTAATCGATCGGCAGCCATTAGCAATCGAGCGCCGATCGAATCGATCGGCAGGCGCGATCAATCGATCGCCGATCTGATCGATCGGCAGGCATTAGCAATCGATCGCCGATCGAATCGATCGGCAGGCGCGATCAATCGATCGCCGATCTAATCGATCGGCAGGCATTAGCAATCGATCGCCGATATAATCGATCGGCAGGCGCGATCAATCGATCGCCGATCGAATCGATCGGCAGGCATTAGCAATCGATCGCCGATATAACCGATCGGCAGGCGCGATCAATCGATCGCCGATCGAATCGATCGGCAGGCGCGATCAATCGATCGCCGATCTAATCGATCGGCAGCCATTAGCAATCGAGCGCCGATCGAATCGATCGGCAGGCGCGATCAATCGATCGCCGATCTAATCGATCGGCAGGCATTAGCAATCGATCGCCGATCTAATCGATCGGCAGGCATTAGCAATCGATCGCCGATCTAATCCATAGGCACGCATTAGCTATCGATCGCCGATCTGATTTTTCCCGCCATTTTTCATGGATTTTTTCCCCCATTTCTTACTGATTTTTCCCCAATTTTTCATGCATTTTTCCCCGCAATTTTCGTGGATTTTTTCCCATATTTTCCCCATTTCTCACTGATTTTTTTCCCACATTTCTCAATGATTTGTTTCCCCAATTTATCAAAGATTTTTTTTCCCCATTTCACCATGATGTTTCCCCCATTTCTCACTGATTTTTTCCCCCATTTCTCACTGATTTTTTTCCCCCCATTTTTCCATGGATATTTCCCGATTTTCCCCCCCATTGCTCACTGATTTTTGCCCCCATTTCTCTCTGAATTTTCCCCCCATTTTCCATGCATTTTTCCCCCATTTATCACTGATATTTGCCCCCATTTCTCTCTGAATTTTTCCTTCCATTTTTCATGCATTTTTCCGCCCATTAATCACTGATTTTCTCCCCATATATCACTGATTTTTTTCCCCATTTCTCAATTATTTTTTCCCCCACTTTTCCCCGTTTCTCACTGATTTATTCCCCCATTTTTCATGGATTTTTTTTCCCCCATTTCTCACTGTTTTTTTTCCCCATTTTTCAAAGATTCCCCCCCCATTTTTCACTGATTTTTCTCCATTTCTCACTGATTTTCCCACCATTTTTCATGTGGTTTTTTTCCATTTCTCACTGATGTTTTACCCCATTCTTATTACCATTCTCATAGCTCTATTTTATATTTATACATATTCTTATATTTGCATTATTTCTGTTATACACTAGATTTTTCATAGATATTTGCTACTTATATTTCATTATATTTTACATGTATACCAATCTATTTCTATTCTTTATATTTTATTTTTATATTAGCTATAAAAACCGTGCCTCTACCCAAATAAAAAGCATTTAAACATTCCTTTTAGACTATATTTAGGTATTTTTTATGGTTCTGTTTTTCATGCATTCTACACCCACCCCTCCCTGTCAATGTTCTGGCACCCAGCATGACCCCCCCCCCCCCCCCCCCCATGCCCGACTCACCTGCTCCTCCAGCGCAGCCCGGCTCCCTTTCCCAGGGACCTTGGGGTGCCCCAAACCACGTCGGAGCCCCCAGTCTCCACACCCTCCCCCTCCGTAGGGAACGGAATGGGATGGGGAGCACACAGGACAAGAAAGGAACACAAAAGACACACTGGACAGAGAGAAGAAAAGGGCTGGAAGCTGGATATGAGGATGAAAGTGGAGCAGCAACAAACCTCAGGACTCTTGACTAGAGAGTGTGGCTGCTGAACGTCTCAAAAAAAACCCCCAGCTCCAACACAACATGCTGTGCTCACGGCTCGGCCTGGGACTCATCAGTGAACATCTCTCTCTTGCCAGGGCCATAAAGCCCCCGAGAAAACACGAGGTGAGGTTGATGTGCTCCGGCTTTGCTCCTGCTCAGCCCTAACCCCCAGCCCCTGCTGCCAGTGAGCACCCTGATCTCTGAACCTCTTCTCAGCTTGTTTGTACGCTTCCAAATTCCTTCCTCTTTCTTCAAGCTTCATCTGTTTCCTGGCATTGGGAGAATGACAAGTGTTTAGCACAGCGCAATGAATACAACAGTCTCATTTTCAGAAGACACAACTGAACGAGAACCGACAGCAGCACTGCTTCGAGACAATCTGGGCACACGTTTCCCTTCCAGCAATCTGAGTGTTCTTTTGTGTCACGCCTGAAATTCTGAAAATGGTTTTTTGAGAAAAATTATCCATAACTAGAAAACAATCAAACCAAATAAATAGAACCCCTAGGATATAATAACAGCCCATATACTACAACACTCCAATTCTAATATTAATAAGAAAACAGAAATTAGCTACACAGCATTACCTCAAACAAACACTACATACTGGCAAGAATCAAAGCCACCACAAAATAATTCAAAAACTACCCTATGCCTTATGCTACAGGCTAGAACGCCATCGGCAAACCTTATCAAGGTATCCTTTAAAAACAACGCCCCACCAAAAACAAAAACAACACAAAACGCCATTCAAGAACTCCCTTATCAACACCTGAATGAAAAAACATGGCATTAGATAAATAGACCATAGCCCTTAGCATACACCATCTACAAACAAAATAAAGCTATACCATACATCCTCGAAAACCACCTTCAAAGCACGACATTAGAAAAAAAAACTTTCCAGAATTAAAAGCTGTATCTAACAAAAGCCGTCTGATAAAATTAACAACCAAGCCCCCACCATCAGAGCTGCCCCTACTAAACTCCCCATCGTACATATGAAAAATCAGTTTTAAAAACCTACTTCAATTCATTCTGCCTCAAATACAAAACCATCCAGAAAGTTACCTTCACTCAAAAACAAAAGCGCACGTAGTAAATAACATTAAAAAATAAATCAGCACACTACACACCACAAGCATAAAATATTGAATTAAAACCAAAAATACCCCTAGTCATTAAAGAGCCCAGCCGCAAGCTATATTTAACTATAACTTCGTGCAAACGTACACATATCATTAAAATAGATTTCTTTCAGAATACAACTGATGATCTAAAATAGTAAAATGTCCGAGAACGATATTATAATAGGATATCCTCGATCATCCTCCCGCAAATTCTCTCCACTGTATTGTCCGACACACACCAGAAAAAAAATCCAGTTTTTACTTTTTTCAGCTAACTTCTCATTTATTAGCTGAGAGGAATGTTGAATTTGTCTTTACAAATGAGCTGTGGATCAGCCTGTAGATAAGGCTAGCACTGAGAGATAAAAGAAACAATGGGATGGATTCCACTGATTGATGAATGGAAAGAGATAGTTGCCTTTACAAACAAACTGCGGGGCTGCTGATAAATGAAATTGGATATCGAAAGATGAAAGAAGCAACGGGGGGAAACTATGAATTCTATAAGAATTAAAAATTAAAAGGGAGGGTTATACATTAGAGGGGAATTTCAGGTATCAGGCGTTCCGGGAAGTCTGTGCCTCTCAAGTACCTCAGCCAATGGGAAAAGAGAGAGGGAAATGCGGCCGGGAAAATAGGATAAAAAGGAGGCTGCGTCCTCCAAAAATTTGAGAGATCCCAGGGGAATGTCCCATGGCCTCTCCCTTTATTCGAATAAAGCAAAAAGGACTCCTCTGTTTCCTTTTTGGACATAAACCGCTGGTGTTTGTGGATTAATTTTCCTGACATTTAGCAACATATTGTTAAAAAAAAAAAAAAAAAAAAAAAGTGATCCAGAAGAGGGCAACATTGACAGCCATTCCAAGACAGGATGAACAAATGCTTTCACATTGACAGAGGATGCTGCGATGTTCTGAGAACAGAAGATAGAATAAAATAAAGGAAGGTGATGTTACAAGAC
This sequence comes from Sturnus vulgaris, assembly GCF_052056855.1. NCBI lineage: Eukaryota > Metazoa > Chordata > Aves > Passeriformes > Sturnidae > Sturnus > Sturnus vulgaris. Next base: position 10,829 of record NW_028276484.1, on the reverse strand, counting down.
AGAAAAGGGTAAAATAAAAGGAGTACCTGAGACTGGGGGGCGGGGGGGAAGAAAATGGGGAAATATTAATTGCTACACACTAGGTACAAATGCTTTTTACAAGTAATTGATGAGAAGCAAGCTAAAAGCGTCTTACTGCTGCTAGTGATATCATGCTCCAAGCTCTGCTAATAATTCCTATTTCTAGCAATAGTTAAATTGAACTCACTACATTCCAACTATTTTTCTGCTTGTTTAGATGGCAGATCCGTTTGGAACACACCTTAGTATAGCAAATTCTATGCCCAGGTAGGGACCTCTCAGTTCTTCCATAAAACATTTTCTTCTGCATTATGGCAAGCCTTTGTTTTAGCTTGACAGCTTTCTTGAAACTTAAATTTACGCATGTATCCAAAGACATTTGCAATTCCAGAAATTGGTAGGCACATCATATGGAAAGTAAATAACATTCTCGAGAGGGAGCTGCTTTGTTACTGAGGGGATGAAAAGCAAGGCTAGAGCTAGTAGAACTACCCAAGAAATTGGACTTAACGCAGCTTTTACAAGGCTCAAAGTAGCCATACCGAGATGTTTGAGCTAAAAGCCCCAGTTACCAGACTTACAGGCCTAATAGTTATCACCACACCACATTCCCTGGTTGCAGTATTTTTAACAGCAGTGCAGAACGCTACTGAGAATTATTTTTAGGTTGAATTGTTCTCTCCCCTCACTGCCTGTGTAGCTGTTAGAGGCTTCCAGGAGGCTGGGGAAGCAGACTGCTGGTTTCACTTCCAGACACGTCACTTCCATGGTCTGCTGGAGGGCACTTCGAAGCCCGTGGCCTTTTCTTGCTCTATTGTATCTGACAACTTTCCTCCCCCACGTCTGTTTTTTAGCGGGCAGCATTTTTGGAGGGCCAGTCAAAGACCTCAGGCTCCGAGAGAATTCGTCTGCTTTGCTCTGTTTATGTGTGCAACAGATGGGAGCAGCAACTAAGTCAAGTAGTAACTTCTGAGCTGCCCAGTTATCAGTAAACCAAAATATTCTTTTGTGACTCTCGCCAGACGAACATATCATCCTATCCGAGTCACACACTGCCCCTCTGGCATTTTCCAGTCAGACAAAGAATTCCTGGCCCCTTGCATGAACCTCAGCTCTCCACCTTGTTCCAGAAAGAGTTCTAGATCCAAGGCCCAGTGAGCCAGCTACCCTTTGCTGCCCTGAGCAGTATGGAAACAGCCAAGCCCCAGCCCTGCAGCCCTGCCTAACTCGCCTTTGCCTCCCAAACCTGAACCTTTTCCTTGGCTGTGGCATCCTCACTCATGCAATCCTGAAGACAAAAATCTGATTTGGCAGGTGAGGCCGTTTCTAACGCAAAAGCTTCACCAAGGTTTCTCTTCCAACTTCAGCCTTAAACAGTCCTGTCCTCCTCAGACAGCCCCCACCTCCAGCCTTTAGCTGTAAATACTTACTGGTTTATAGCTAATGCTTGCCACCCCTCAAAATTAAGTCTTTTGATATGCATTTACATCCCTCCCTAACCATGTCCTCATCACCCTTCCCAAACTCAGCCTCATCTCCAGGCCTAGAACCTCTCCCTAGGTGAGGGACTGTCCTCGGGTAGGAGTGCTGACAGACCTGTGCACGAGCCCAGCTGCATAGCCCGTGCTAATCCCAGCCCAGCTCTAGCCTTTAAACCCACTGGGGCTTTGGTACTGGAGGCCCAGTTACAGTAACCCCTGTGGCCGTTCTGCTTCCAGGCCATCTGTGAGTTGTGATCCCCCACCCTACACCACTTTGGTGAGAAATGCATTCCTTTCTTACAATAAAGTTTTCATTTTATGTCTAAATTCAAGCATTCCGAGAAAACGTGTAGCAATTATATCAAGACAGACATGACAGGCACCAACATTAGTCTTTCATTACACACTTTTCATGCCTTCTCTCCACAGATTTCTTTGAGGCAACTCTGACTCCTTTTCTCACAGGCAGCTCCACACAGCACCGACTCCTCCTCTCCTCTGTACGACTGGCTAAACCCCAGCCTGTCCCTTCCCCAGCCACCTGAGCCTGTCTGTCCCACACACAGCATCCTCTCACCTTGTCCATCCCTTGCACGGCCACGTGTCCCTTCCTCCTCGCAGCACAGCCAGCAGGCTCCAGCCCACACTGCAGCAGGCTCTGCACCTCCAGCTGGAGCTGTGCTTAGTGAAACTGGCAGCCAGCTGACCCACGCTTTTATAACAACCAGCCTCACTGGGCAGGCAAGGCTGTTTCCACTCCTTGCTAATCAGTACAGCTGTAACTCGTTGGCAACTAGTGCCTTCTGCACTATCCTTACAAACTGTTCTCCTACAGAAATGGACCGGAATTCCGCGGGGATTTTCTCGGGAATTCCGGGGGGATTTTGTCGGGGATTCCGGGGGGATTTTCTGGGGGATTCCGGGGGGATATTCCCGGGGATTCCGGGGGGATTTTATCGGGGATTCTGGGCATATTTTCTCGCGGATTCCGGGGGGATTTTCTCAGGGATTCCGGGGAGATTTTATCGGGGATTCCGGGGGGATTTTTCCCGGGAAATCCGGGGGGATTTTCCCCGCGATTCCAGGGGGATTTTCCAGGGGATTCCGGGCATATTTTCTCGGGGATTCCTGGGGGATTTTCCAAGGGATTCCATGGGGATTATCCAGGGGATTCCAGGGGGATTTTATCGGGGATACCTGGGGGATTTTCCAGGGGATTCCTGGGGGATTTTCCCGGGGATTCCGGGGGGATTTTCACGGGGATTCCGGGGGGATTTTCACTGGGATTCCGGGGCGATTTTCTCAGGGAATTCCGGGGGATTTTCTCGGGAATTCCGGGAGGATTTTCAGGAGTATTCCGGGGGGATTTTCCCGAGTATTCCGGGGGGGTTTTTTCGGGGAGTCCGGGGGGATTTTCTCCGGGATTCCGGGAGGATTTTCCAGGGGTTTCAGCGAGGAATTTCCCGGGGAATTCCCGGTGGATTTTCCAGGGGATTCCGGGTGGATTTTCTCGGGGATTCCGGGGGGATTTTCCCGAGTATTCCGGGGGGAATTTTTCGGGGAGTCCGGAGGGATTTTCCCGGGGTATCCGGGGTGATTTGACGAGGAATTCCGGGGGGATTTTCCCGAGTGTTCCGGGGGGATTTCCTCGGGGATTACGGGATGATTTTCTCGGGCAATTCCGGGGGATGTTCTCGGGTATTCCGGGGCCATTATCTCGGTGATTCCGGGGAGATTTTCTAGGGGATTCCGAGATTATTTTCCCGGGGATTCCGGGGGGATATTCTCGGGGATTCCCGGGGGATTTTCCCGAGTATTTCGGGGGGGTTTTCTCGGGGATTCCGTGGGGATTTCCCCGGGGATTCCGGGGGGATTTTCCCGAGTATTCCGGGAGGATTTTGTCGGGGATTCCGGGGGATTTTCTCGTGGATTCCGGGACGATTTTCCCGAGGAATTCCGGGGGGATTTTCTCGGGGATTCCGGGGGGATTTTCTCGGGGATTCCCGGGGGATTTTCCCGGGGAATTCCGGGGGGATTTTCTCGGGGATTCCGGGGGGATTTTCCCGGGGATTCCGGGGGGATTTTCCGGGGATTCGGGGGGAATTTTCCAGGGGATTCGGGGCCGATTTTCGCGGGGATTCTGGGGGGATTTTCCCTGGGATTGCGGGGGGATTTTCCCTGGTAATTCCAGGGGATTTTCCCGGGGATCTCGGGGTGAGTATCCCGGGGATTCGGGGGGCATTTTCCGGGGATTCCGGGGGGATTTTGTCGGGGATTCCGGGGGGATTTTCCAGGGGATTCCGGGGGGATTTTCCAGGGGATTCCGGGCATATTTTCCCGAGTATTACGGGCGAATTTTCTCGGGGATTCCGGGGAGATTTTCTTGGGGATTCCGGGGGGGCTTTCACGGGGATTTCTGGGGGATTTTCGCCTGGATTCCGGGGGGATTTTCTCGCGGATTCCGGGGGGATTTTCCCGGGGATTCCGGGAGGAATTTCTCGGGGAGTCCGGGGGGATTTTCCAGGGGAACTCCGGGGGATTTTCTCGGGGATTCCGGGGGGATTTTCCATCGGACTCCGGGTTGATTTTCCCGGGGACTCCGGGCATATTTTCTCGTGGATTCCGGGACGATTTTCCCGAGGAATTCCGGGGGGATTTTCTCGGGGATTCCCGGGGGATTTTCCCGGGGAATTCCGGGGGGATTTTCTCGGGGATTCCGGGGGGATTTTCCCGGGGATTCCGGGGGGATTTTCCGGGGATTCCGGGGGAATTTTCCAGGGGATTCGGGGTCGATTTTCGCGGGGATTCTGGGGGGATTTTCCCTGGGATTGCGGGGGGATTTTCCCTGGTAATTCCAGGGGATTTTCCCGGGGATCTCGGGGTGAGTATCCCGGGGATTCGGGGGGCATTTTCCGGGGATTCCGGGGGGATTTTGTCGGGGATTCCGGGGGGATTTTCCAGGGGATTCCGGGGGGATTTTCCAGGGGATTCCGGGCATATTTTCCCGAGTATTACGGGCGAATTTTCTCGGGGATTCCGGGGAGATTTTCTTGGGGATTCCGGGGGGGCTTTCACGGGGATTTCTGGGGGATTTTCGCCTGGATTCCGGGGGGATTTTCTCGCGGATTCCGGGGGGATTTTCCCGGGGATTCCGGGAGGAATTTCTCGGGGAGTCCGGGGGGATTTTCCAGGGGAACTCCGGGGGATTTTCTCGGGGATTCCGGGGGGATTTTCCATCGGACTCCGGGTTGATTTTCCCGGGGACTCCGGGCATATTTTCTCGTGGATTCCGGGACGATTTTCCCGAGGAATTCCGGGGGGATTTTCTCGGGGATTCCCGGGGGATTTTCCCGGGGAATTCCGGGGGGATTTTCTCGGGGATTCCGGGGGGATTTTCCCGGGGATTCCGGGGGGATTTTCCGGGGATTCCGGGGGAATTTTCCAGGGGATTCGGGGCCGATTTTCGCGGGGATTCTGGGGGGATTTTCCCTGGGATTGCGGGGGGATTTTCCCTGGTAATTCCAGGGGATTTTCCCGGGGATCTCGGGGTGAGTATCCCGGGGATTCGGGGGGCATTTTCCGGGGATTCCGGGGGGATTTTGTCGGGGATTCCGGGGGGATTTTCCAGGGGATTCCGGGGGGATTTTCCAGGGGATTCCGGGCATATTTTCCCGAGTATTACGGGCGAATTTTCTCGGGGATTCCGGGGAGATTTTCTTGGGGATTCCGGGGGGGCTTTCACGGGGATTTCTGGGGGATTTTCGCCTGGATTCCGGGGGGATTTTCTCGCGGATTCCGGGGGGATTTTCCCGGGGATTCCGGGAGGAATTTCTCGGGGAGTCCGGGGGGATTTTCCAGGGGAACTCCGGGGGATTTTCTCGGGGATTCCGGGGGGATTTTCCATCGGACTCCGGGTTGATTTTCCCGGGGACTCCGGGGGATTTTCTCGGGGATTTCTGGAGGATTTTCCGGGGATTCCGGGCGGATATTCTCGTGGATTCCGGGAGGATTTTCCCGGGGAATTCCGAGGGATTTTCAGGGGATTCCGGGGGGATTTTCTCGGGGATTCAGGGGGGATTTTCCAGGGGATTCCGGGGGGATTTTCTCGGGGATTCCGGGGAGATTTTCTCGCGTATTCCCGGGGCATTTTCCTGGAGATTCCAGGGGGATTTTATCGGCTATTCCGGGGGGATTTTGTCGGGGATTCCGGGGGGATTATCCAGGGGATTCCGGGGGGTTTTTCCAGGGGATTCCGGGCATATTTTCCCGAGTATTACGGGCGAATTTTCTCGGGGATTCCGGGGAGATTTTCTTGGGGATTCCGGGGGGGCTTTCACGGGGATTTCTGGGGGATTTTCGCGTGGATTCCGGGGGGATTTTCCCGGGGATTCCGGCGGAAATTTCTCGGGCAGTCCGGGGGGATTTTCTAGGGGAATTCCGGGGGATTTTCGCGTGGATTCCTAGGGGATTTTCCAGGGGATTCCGGGGTGATTATCCCGGGGATTTTCCTGGGGGATTTTCCCGGGGATTCCGGGGGGATATTGCAGAGTATTCCGGGGGGATTTTCCGGGGAATCTGGGGGGATTTTCTCGGGGATTCCTAGGGGATTTTCCAGGGGATTCCGGGGTGATTATCCCGGGGATTTTCCTGGGGGATTTTCCCGGGGATTCCGGGGGATTTTCTCGGGGATTCCGGGTTGATTTTCCCGGGGAATTCCGAGGGATTTTCTCGGGGATTCCGGGGGAATCTTCCAGGGGATTCGGGGCGGGTTTTCTCGGGGATTCCGGGGAGATGATCCCGGGGATTTCGGGGAGATTTTCTGGGGGATTCCTGGGGGATTTTCTCGGGGATTCCGCGGGGATTTTCCCGGGGATTCTCGGGGATTTTCTCTCGGATTTTTTTCCCCATTTTTTCAAGCATTTTTTCCCGCAATTTTCGTGGATTTTTCCCAAATTTTCCCCATTTCTCACTGATTTTTTTCCCCATTTCTCAATGATTTTTGCCCCAATTTATCAAAGATTTTTTTCCCCATTTCTCACTGATGTTTTTCCCCATTTTCCCCCCATTTCTCACTGATTTTTATCCCCCATTTTTCAATGATTTTTCCCCATTTCTCTCTGATTTTTTCCCCATTTCACCATGATGTTTTCCCCATTTCTCACTGATTTTTCCGTTGATTTTTCATGGATTTTTCCACCCATTTTTCGTGGATTTTTTCCCCATTTTTCCCCATTTCTCACTGATTTTTTCCCCCATTTCTCACTCCTTTTTCCCCATTTTTCCCCATTTCTCACTGATTTTTTCCGCCATTTTTCATGGATGTTTCCCCCAATTTTCATGGATATTTCCTGATTTTCCCCCCCATTTCTCACTGATATTTGCCCCCATTTCTCTCTGAATTATTCCCCCCATTTTTCATGCATTTTCCCGCCCATTAATCACTGATTTTTTCCCCATTTCTCACCGACTTTTCCCCCCATTTCTCACTGATTTTTATCCCCCACTTCTGACAGATTTTTCCCAATTTTTCGTTGATCTTTTTCCCCATTCCTCACCGATTTTTCCCCCATTTCTCTCTGATTTTTCCATCATTTTTCATGGCTTTTCCCCCCCATTTCTCACTGATTTTACCCCATTTCTCACTGATTTTATTAATGTTTGTATTTTTATTTCTAATTATGTTTATATTTATATTTATATTTATATTATTGTTTTGCATGTTTATGTTTATGTTTATGTTTATGTTTATGTTTATGTTTATGTTTATGTTTATCTATGCAGGTTAACGTTTGTGCATGTTTATGTCTATGTTTATATTTATGCATATTTATTTTTATGCCGGCGAACGCGGGCAGGCGTTTTACGTAGACGCCTATCCGCCGGGGTCCTAGAGAGGCCGCCATCTTGAGTGTGTCGGGACTCTCAAAATGGCGGCTCGGGCGGCACCCCGGCTGACCTGCCAAAAATGGCGGCAGAAAGGGCGGGAAAAAATCAGGACCCCGGTGTGTAGGCATAAGATGCCTGATTAAGTCGCCGACACCGATCCGCTCGCCGCCAATTTTCCCGGATGTTTCAGGGCGTGCCGACAACGGCCTCGCGGTCCGCGGTGCCGCGGGCGTGAGGGCGCCGGCGGGCGCGGGCAGGCGTTTTACGTAGACGCCTATCCGCCGGGGTCCTAGAGAGGCCGCCATCTTGAGTGTGTCCGCACTCTCAAAATGGCGCCTCGGGCGGCACCCCGGCTGACCTGCCAAAAATGGCGGCAGAAAGGGCGGGAAAAAATCAGGACCCCGGTGTGTAGGCATAAGATGCCTGATTACATCGCCGACGCCGATCCGCTCGCCGCCAATTTTCCCGGACGTGTCAGAGTGTGCCGACAACGGCCGCGCGGTCCGCGCTGCCGCGGGCGTGAGGGCGCCGGCGGGCGCGGGCAGGCGTTTTATGTAGACGCCTATCCGCCGGGGTCCTAGAGAGGCCGCCATCTTGAGTGTGTCCGCAGGGCTGGGTCCCGGCCCGCGGGCCCTTCCGCCATCCTGAGAGGGGCACGGTGCAGTACCCGCCCGTGTCCACACGGCGGCAGCACTGCCGCCCAACTCAGCCCGGCACTGCCGCCCTGTCAGGGACAGACAGAGAAGGGAGAGAGTTCCAAGCACCAGAGTCCCCACCCGTCATAAAATCCTCTCAATGAACGCCCCAAAAAAACCCCGACCCAAACTAAAAATGCCCTGCCTCTGACCAAATGAAAAAAAAAACCTTTTCTATATAGAAATCATCTATTTTTTAATATTTAATTTATAGTCATAATCTAGACATATTTCATATATTCAATTTAATTGCTATTCTATTTATCATATATACAATATTATTTTATTATTCATTATATACATAGATTTATATTACTAATGGTATTTCTATTTTATGTATATCCATCTATATTTGTAGGTTCATAGTTTTTAATATTATTTCTTTAAAAGCTCTGCCTCTAACCAAATAGAAACAAAAAACTCGATTATTTTAAATTATATTTGAATATATTTTTTTATTTAGTTTTCATATTTATATCTGTAGATTTATATGTCTATATTGTGTATTCTATATTTATATACTATTTAACGTATTTTTTACTAGTATATTAATATACTATATGCTATTTACATTCTATTATAACATACCATTTAATATAACATATTAAAATCGATAAATTATTTATATTACATACTACATACATGTATTTTATATTTATGTTTATTTCTATATATTTATACTTACATATATATATGCATATATAGTTATAATAATTTTATGTCACTATCTATTTTTGCATATTTGTATATTTTTGCCTATATTATTTATATTATTTATTAAAAACCCTCCTCTAACCAAATAAAAAACAATAAAACATTCCTTTTAAAGTCTAAATATTTATATATTTCTATTTTCATAACAAAATATAATGTAATGTAATATATTTATATATTGGTTTCTTATATTTGCTTCTATATTTTTATTCTTTATCTTTTATATTTACAGTATCTATAAAAAAACCCTACCTCTATCCAAACACAAACCAATAAAACATTCCTTTTAGACTATATTTAGCTGTTTTTTAAGGTTCTGTTTTTCATGCATTCTACACCCACCCCTCCCTCTCAATGTTCTGGCACCCACCATGACCCCCCCCCCCCATGCCCGACTCACCTGCTCCTCCAGCGCAGCCCGGCTCCCTCTCCCAGGGACCTTGGGGTGCCCCAAACCACGTCGGAGCCCCCCTCAGCCTTTTTTCCTCACCCCAAAGAAGGCACAGAACGACTCCAACTGCCCTGGACAGCAGCAGGGCACTTGACTGCAACCCCTCCCATGTGTCCATCCCACAGAAAGTGACTCTGCTGACACCAGAAAAGGGAGGGCAACCCCCACAAGGGCTGAAGTTCCTCCCCAGCCCTGCAGACACAGGGGACAAGGGGCAGAAAGGAGGAGGGGCAGCAGAGAAGACAAGGGAAGAAAATCAACATCAAGGTGCACGATGAAATGGAACCCCCCCTAAAAAAAAAAAAAAAAAAAAAGAAGAAGAAAAATGAAAACGAAAAATAACCAAAAAACGAAAAGAAACCCCTGGCATGCTGGATGGGCAGCACAAGAGGGAGGGATTAAAAATGAACAGGGACAGTGTCCTGGTTTTGGGCAAATTTGGGGGAAAACCTCCAGAAGGAGCCCCCAGACAGCAAACCCCACGACTCCTCCCCCCCACCCCACCGGGTTCGGGAAGACTTTCCTCGGAGAAGAGTGGGAGAAAAAAACCTCTTTATTTAACAAGCAAGACACTCCCCAGCACAGGGAAAAAAGACAACACCAGCTGACAAAAAACTCTTTCACCGTTCTGAAGGGATGACGAGTTCAGTCTCTCTGGCGAGTGGTCGCCCAGTTATCAGTCTCTGGCGCTTGGGAATGGCTGCTGCAGGTGACAGAGTGTAGACTCCCGGTGTTTCTTGGGGTTTCCCAGGTCCCCGTCCGGAACAGGTTCAGATGGTATCCAGGAGAGGGAGGGGACGGGGTGGAAGAGAAAACAGTCCAGGGAAAAAGTTGGACTGCCTAGCTGAACTAACTAATAAGAAAAAAGCAAGGGCAAAGCGAAGGAAAGAAAAAGAGGCAGAAGCGAGCAAGCAGGCAAGCAAGCAAGCAGGCAAGCAAGCAAACCGAGCTAAAACCTCTCCTAAACATAGACCATGGGGGAGGTGAGCCGGCTGATAACAAGACAAAACAAAGCTTCACTCTCAGAGTCAGTCCTGGAAGCACAGGACATAATACCAAACATAATCAGGACACATGATTGGAGATAGAAACACCATAACATCACCCTAGGACAGACAGTGACCGGGACACAAGGATCCCACGGGAAACAACGGCACAGGGAGCACCACAGAGGCACAGAGAAGGACGGAGAAAAGACAGAGAGTGCCAAACACACAGCAAGGACTGAGGGGTACCATGACAAAGAGGGAACCCAGGAGCCAGAGAGGAAGCGAGCACAGCCCGTGCGGGGCGGGCAAAGACGGGCAAGGAGCAGCACAGGCACGGAGACAGAGAGGCACGGCCAGCAGGACAGAGGCTCACCAGGAGAGGGGCACAGGAAGGGAGGAGCACCGGGCAGCGCTCCTTTAGGACAAGAATATTCACACACACAAGCAATTCCCTCATTTGCACCTCATTCTTATTTCACACACCGCCCCCCCCCCCCCCCCCCCCCCCAATAAAAAATTCAGCTCATAGCACAGGCAGCTCTGGCTTTTCCCTGCACAGTATTTCTACCAGGGACCTGGGCACAGCACGCGG